>NC_052948.1:7847088-8147088 GCF_013358895.1 Oreochromis aureus | reverse complement strand
TGGATTTCTCAGAGATGAAACAAGTTCCAGATGCTCTGACCAAACGGTACTTTGGAAACTGATGAATACTTTAGTATCCCATACCAAAACTCCTTCTTACCTCTGAGGGACTCCTGGTACCACTGAAAGGTGGAGCCAATCCTCAGTGCCACAAACTCAAGGAATGAGGAACAGCTTTTAGTGGATTTTTGTTTCCCTTCTCAGAACAAAGGGTGCTCTTGAGGTATCAAGACTCTGTTTTGGGATAAAAGGAGAGGAGAAAAAACCCCAGAGAACAACAATGCCTTTTGGTTTAGCAGGGTTGAAAGAGCAGGTGTTTAAACCAAGGAAGGAAGAGGTGAAGAACACAGTGGGAGACTCTCTGGGAAAACTGCAAAGGTGAGTGGAGTTTGAATGGTGAGCGGTGGGAAGAAGGCATGAAGTGTGTGTCTGTGCATGCTTTATAAGCTGCAATCTGCACTGCATGCATAAAGAAACTGTGGAGACTTTGTGAAAATGCTCAAATAAGAAGAATAAAAATCTGCAGTAAGAGGGATGCAACACTGTGAGCGAGCACATTAAGCCTGGCATGTTCTCCCGAGATCCTGACGATAAATAAATATTTTATTCTTGTGCTTGCCAAGCAATGTCGATGATGTAATCACAGATTTTATTTTAAGATATTAATGCATATTTCATATCAGATACATATTTCACAGAGGGCTCTGTGTGTCTGTGTATGATGGAGGAATCTTCATGAATAAGGAAGATTAAAGGCATTTTAGGAAAATTTACATACATTTCCTTTAAAGTCTTTTTTTCTTGTGTAAAAGTGACAGATATTATGAACTGGTGGAAAAAGGAAACTCTTCACTTTTTAAAAAAGATTCTAAATTTCTAGACAATACACACAACAATACACAGAATTATCTAAGTGTGTGACAGTGAAGTGAACATCTGAATTAGTTTGAGTGATGTCTTAATTAAAAAAACAAGCAAAAAACACAAAAGATATACATGACAGGCTCCACACAGCTTTAAAAAGTGGAAGTCCATATATGGCAGTAACATTTGGTTAATGATGCCATTTGGTGAGTAATATAGAACCTATTAATCCATATTATAAAACAGATAAGAATTCGTTTTAGTTGGTCATATAATTGAGCTCCACCCAAAACCACCTGCAACACCAAAATTCAGTTTTGAAATAAATGCATGGTTACAATAACGAACTCATATAATATTTATAAGTAGAACGAGTCAGAGGGGACATTTTTTGAGTACTTTCATGTTTTCCTGATAATGACTTCCTTTTGCTTTAGCAACATTTTAATTTCAGGACTTCAAATGCAATTTTGCAGTGTCGCAAACAACACATCTAATTCATTATATTTCAATATGGCAAAACTTAGAACACTTTAAAAAATGTTATTCCTCGAAATATTCCTCAGTGACTGTACGCACCAGCTGTCATCACTGTAGCTCCTCAATCACAAACACAGACGGCAATGATGATAGATAGATTGTATCTATTTAAATTTATTTAAAATTTATTTAGTAATTTATGATCACTGGTCTCAACAGACTTCTCTAAATCTCTAAATACCCAAATGGCATATTCCTTATATTCAGTTACTCTATCAGCAGTCTCTATTAGTGCATGTTGTAGTTCTGTTAGGTCTAAATTGATATTGTTATTGTTATTTGTGATAAATTTACATAATCTTTTAAGATTTTTTTTTTTTTTTTATGTATCTTAGAGCATTGAGAGAGTGGTGAAATAGGCCTATAGTTTGTGAGTACATGTACATCTCCAGCCTCATACATTCGTACAATCTCGGCTGTTTCTCGCTGGAGGAGAACTGCACTAAATAATAAATCTTCTGCAGGCAGATGAGAGGAGGGGGCGCTGAAAAGGTGGATCCTGGGTGGCGGAACAAGCAGAGGGGGATGCATTTGAAAAAAGCAGTTTGCTGACTTTCTTCTCCTTTTTCCTCTGCAGGATGTGGCTTTGTTACCGAGCTACTTTTGTCATCACATGAGTTACCAAGAAAATCCACACACAAAGCTGCATTCTGTGTAATCTCGTCTCAAACAAATTAAACTTTAACAGATTCCCATCGAGTCGAGTCCACGAGACACTAAAATTATGAGAAGAATGTGGAGATAAAGAAATATATTTTTGAAGATGATATTTTGAACACACAACTTTTGACTGATTTTTGCTCTGCAGGAAAATAGATGGCAGTAATGTGGAAGAAGAGGACAATATTGAGCTGACAGAGGATGGGAGACCGGTGGCATCAACGCCACGCCCCGCGCCACTGCTGGATTGCAGCTGTGGCGGCCTGCCTAAGCGTTATATCATCGCCATCCTCAGCGGCCTGGGCTTCTGCATCTCATTCGGCATTCGATGCAATCTTGGTGTGGCCATCGTGGAGATGGTGAACAACAACACCGTCTATATAAATGGGACCCCGGTGCTTCAGGTAGAAGATCTCTGTATCTTTCCATCCCACCCCTAACAACATTGACAAAACTGCTGTCAAATAACTGCCAGCTTCTCTGAGGCAATAATAAATGAAAAAACTCCAAAACATCAAACTGAAACACATCAACACATCTAAAAGCCTTTTATCTCTTGAATGGAGTACGCATGCATTTATTGTTTATGAGTTCACCACTGGATTTTAAGAAAATGAGAGTGATGTGTCTTTCATAAAAAGATTAATCTGTTGCATTTTCCCGTCTTTGCAGAAAGCTCAGTTTAACTGGGACCCAGAGACGGTGGGGCTGATCCACGGCTCCTTCTTCTGGGGCTACATCGTCACTCAAATCCCCGGTGGTTTCATCTCCAACAAGCTGTCCGCCAACAGGTTGAATACACTTCATGACTAGTCTCTGGTTTCACAGTAACATTGCAGTCCCTGCTTCACATCATTACTTGATTTTACACTTTTGGTCATGGAGAGAACATGCAGTTTCATTATACTGCTTTGGAGCACTTGTGAATTAAAGAGTACCAAAAATAACTGTGGGTTGTTGACCACAGTGCATTATGGGGAAAAACTATGCTGTTTATAATGAAGATGAACTTGCTGCAGCCCTAATTATTTATGTTAAAGGTATTTATTATACCTTTATTGTGTATAGAAGAAATCCTTTTGAATGAAAAACTACTTAGACTGCTCTAAATGCTCCTTTTCAGGTTGTCTTTTTCTATTTTTTGGCACTCTGTGATGTCAGGGACAGAGGATGTGCCTAATACAGTCCTCTCAGGTGCACTGCTGTTTATGAAGGACAGCCGATCAGAAGAAATGTGGCTTTAAGTGACGAGTAAGCGAGCTAAAACAGCTTATTTAATAGACTGGATGCACTTAGGAACTGCCCCAGGCCGATATAAGTAAATAAGTATTATTGTAAACAATCACAAATCATACAAAATTATGCTAGAAGAGTCCAAGAATAAAAATATAGAATTCCAAGTGAGTATAACAGGTCCCCTTTAAGACAGGATCACGAGGAAAAAATCCAAAAAATCCAGTATTTTTATTCGGGTGCCTCCTCACTCCGCGTGGTTAAAGGGTTAACGCTGTACGGTGTGGTGAGCAGTGTTGATGGAGCAGATAGCAGTCCTGTAATAAAAGCTTCACAGGAAAAGAGGACACGCCACTGACAGAGTTAATAATGAAAGATCCTGCCTCTGATTTCTTTCTGAAACACCAGCCGCTGGAATATTACAAGTGTCACTTACACACTGTTTTGGAAACAGAGAAGGTGGGGTGAAGGAGAAAAGAGAGGGGGAGCTATAAGCGGGACTATGGCGATAAAGCAGAAACTTGTGGATTGAAGGGGATGTCTTTATCTGAGGCAGTGAAAGACAGAGGTGTGAGATATGTCTCATTATAAGGCCGACTGAGATGCTTTGACCGCCAGTTAGTGTGGAGACATACTGCCTGCCAATATCAGGCATCTGCAGCAGCTTTGCAAACACTGGGTTGCAAGTCTTTGTTTTGTTTTTATGCTTCACAGACCTTGTGGACCTTAATTGGATCCACGGTTTTCTCTTATATATTAAAAACAGACTCTATGAAAATACAGGGTTAAAGTTTGGAGAAATTAAAAGAAACAATAGGTTTTTTTTGCCCAAAAGATTTCATAAATGAGTTGTCTGTGAAATGTATTTTTCATTTTAAACTGAGTTTCCAAGCAACCTGGCTCATTCTCTGCTTCACATCTTTATTCTAAACTTATCCAAAGCCTTGCTGGTTCTATCGAAAAAGTTCAATTCCTGGAAAGTGTGTTTGATTATTATGAAGATTAAGTTATCCAGACTTACTCCTTTTCACCAATGGTACAAAATGATGACATTCCAGTTTTTCTGCAGGGTGTTCGGAGCTGCCATTTTCCTGACATCACTGCTCAATATGTTCATCCCATCCGCAGCCAGAGTGCACTACGGCTGCGTCATGTTTGTTCGCATCCTTCAGGGGTTAGTGGAGGTAAGAAGAGGGGGGGACCAAATGTGAGGGAAAACAATGAGTAGTCTGACAGAAATAGTTTGACATTTGTAAAAATTTGAATATTTGTTTTGTCGCAGCTTGCCTGTTTCGGTATGGAGAAAACAAAATGTACCAGATGTTTATGTGAGGTGCAAACTCTGCGTTTTTACTCGTCAGCATTGAGGCTGAACTATTTCGCTTTGCTGGCACCAGAAGTGGGCATGTTTAAATTGGGGGGGTGGAAGGCCAAGTCATAAGCAAACACTAGCAAGATAGGGTAGCATTGGTCTAGCCATAGGCTCTAATGGGTGTATCACACAGATATACGGTGCTCAGTAAAATAACATTAAATGCTGTAATTTAACCTCTGGACTTTTTGGCTATGTTAGCAAAATGTACTCCAAATGACTCAGTTAGAAATGCTCCAACTGGCACCAACACAAAAATAGAATTGAGAGGTCCAGTTAAACGACTAAATGACAACTGTGAGCTTTACAAATGTGAGTGTGTGGGTAGAATTTTCTACCTTGGGTTTATTTTTCAACTGTGGAGCTTTCTGTTCTATACAGAAAGAAGAAGATTTGAGCAAATGGGGCAAAAAAAGAAAGTAACTTATGACTTTTTTTTGCGAAAAACATCAGAAATCTGACTTTTATCACAGTTATCGGACAAAAGTAAGAATTCTGAGAAAAAAATAACCCCAAAATATTACTTCAACGACCCTAATACTCTTGGTTTTTGCACTAACCCAAGTTAAAATCTATCATCTGTCATCTTTAGAGGAACTACACTAAGCATTTAACCAGTTTCTGGCTTTTTATTTACCGTACTTATTTAAAGAAGATTATCAGTCAAATGATCAAACTCACTGCAAAAAAACAGAGAATGTTACCCAAAATGTCAAACTATTGCTGTGAAGCATTTCCACCTTATCAGTCTTTGATCTTTCCCAACTCCCACGCCATGTCCCTGCTAGGGTGTTACCTACCCAGCATGTCATGGGATGTGGTCCAAATGGGCGCCTCCTCTTGAACGAAGTCGACTGGCGACAACTTCATTCTGTGGTGGGTGATGCCTCTGATTCTTCTTGTGAAAATTGTCTGCGGATTCTATTTGTGCTACACGTGTCACACAATCGGCCAGCAAATGGACGTGAGAGAGCTCACTTTTTTGTTTCGCAGATCCGGTCCCCTTGTTGTGTCTGCTGAAATTAAATAACCATGTTGCACTTTAAATTGGTACCATGACAACCCATGCATCAAAACACTCTTGACATTGTCTGCAAATGAGCACAGCTCATCTGGGTAATCTGAAGGAGCTTCTCCCTCTATTCACCTAAATGAAGTGTCACCTTGCTCACTGTCCAAAAGCACTCTCACGCTCCCGGCTCTATTCAAAACAACAGCGTTCATGAATCTGTCAGATAATAGAAAACGCACTAAAACACCCTCTCTGTAATGGCAGTGTTAATGACTGATTTTGACAGTATTTATTCAATGAAACTAATGTGTTTCTTTGATGTTTTTGTTGACACATCTTCATTGTACAGGGTAGTTTTGTTGTGTTAGAGTCATTGCAGCAACGATTTAGGTTAGGCCTTATTTAAGATTGCGTAAGGGAAAAAATGTGCAAGAAGCAACATCAAACATCATATCTGAATATCACAGCTGGAATGATAATACATTGGCAATAACATCTGACATCCATTGTTCCCAGGATCCTATGCAGGAGCAGTGATCGCCATGCCTTTAGCCGGAGTGCTTGTTCAGTACGTCGGCTGGTCTTCGGTCTTCTATGTTTATGGTAAGACTGATGTTTGATCAATGTAAGAGTGAAATATCTATTCAATAAAACATAAGAAATGCTTCAGTCTTGAAGAAAAAAAAAAGTACCTCCTCTAAGGTTTAAGGTTTTTATGCATAAAAAACCCCGTCACGTAGCACTACAGAAACTGTGTGAAAAACAAAAAACTTATCAGTGGGTAAGTAGCTGCCAGCGCTCGATTAACTGATGTTTGGCACTGTGCTGGTCTGGTGTTTTAACACAACGGCAAGGAGGAAAGCAATCAGCAGTGATCTGAGAGAACTGCTCACCCTTTCTAAAAGTTGTAAAAATCAGACTTTGGAGCTGCCAGATTGTCACTTTATATCGAACAGAATCTAAAATCTAAAAATCTATTAGTTAACAATGTATTAACATGATTCACTGCAGACTCAAAGGAAAATTAGAAAAGGCCTTCATTATTAAATGGTTACCAATATTTATAGGTAGATTATTAGAGCAGATGAAAGGTGTGAAAATAGTAATATGCTGTTAGTTAGACATTATTAGGTCTATATGAATTAAATGAATGGCTGGATAGACTCTAAATGAGTTGTTAAAAGCACAGTTTAGTGTCATGAAAAGTGGCTTTAATCATCCTCGACTGTCACGCTGTTCTCTGGCGTTTTTATGCTTTGCACAATAAGCCTTATCTGCTCCGCTTTTGAGTTTGATTGGAATGATTAGCACTCACATCAAATTCACACTTTGGCAAACGTGTTTTAATAAAAGAGCTACTCTGGTTCTGATGTGATACCATCTCATGATTTATTGATGTAAATTAACATTTTCCTGTCTGGGCTGTATGACTCACACTTGTTTCATTTTTTAATAATGAGAAATTCTTGTGGTCCAAAGGAGGTCTGGACTTGGAGTAATTAATCTGTCCTGCCCTCAAGCTACTCTTTCATACTTTACAAAGTCTTTGATACCAAGATAAGCTTCTCTAAGGGTACATGTGTACGAATGCATAAATTCACCTGTTGCCACTGTTGTTTTGTGAAAAGGTGTTTTTGGGATATTATGGTACACGCTGTGGCTCCTGCTGGCTTATGGAAGTCCTGCTGACCATCCCACAATCACAGACGAAGAGAGGATGTACATAGAGTCCACCATCGGTGAAACAATGCACAAACTGAGTGTAACCGAGGTGTGTCTACTGCATCTATTTTGACACACACATGCACACACAACAGAATGGCTGAACCCTATAAATTAAAGCTGAAACTCTGAATTTTGATCACATCTTGTTTGATTTAAAATCCAACGTGGTGGTGTACCGAGGAGAAACTACAAAAACTGTATCACTGTCCAAAAATTTAGGGTGCTAACCATCCATAAACAGCACACACTGACTCCTCTTCTCCAATTATAGAAATTCAAAACTCCGTGGCGTCGCTTCTTCACCTCCATGCCTGTCTATGCGATCATTGTGGCCAACTTCTGCCGGAGCTGGACCTTCTACCTGCTTCTCATCAGCCAGCCAGCATATTTTGAGGAAGTATTTGGATTCCCCATCAGCAAGGTTGGTCTCACAATAACAACCATAGTTACAGAAAATGTCCACAAAGACCCATTCAATATTTCTTAGGTCCAAAATATTCTAACCTTAATTACGTACAGGTGGGGATCCTGTCTGCTGTCCCCCACATGGTGATGACAATCGTTGTTCCTATTGGAGGACAGCTGGCTGACTTCCTACGCAGCAACAAAATCATGTCTACCACTAACGTGAGGAAACTCATGAACTGTGGAGGTACGTCAGTGTAAACACATCGTTTTTCTGTCTGACTTTGGCATTTTGTACTAAATATAAAAAATCATAGAAGAAAGTTTTTGTAATGATTTACTGTTTGGTCATTCCTACATTTTTTTTGAACCCCGTAAAGCCTGAAATATTTAAAAAAAAAAAATGCCAGAAAATTCACATTTTTAAAAAAAATGAACCATCTGACATATTTGTTTAAAAAAGTAATTTTCATATATGACTTTTAATTTGCACCATATTTGCTGGCATTTAAAAACAAAACAAAACATTGCTTAAAAACGTATTGTGCAATTTATTTAGGTTTTTTTCAGGGGCAAAAAAATCCAACACGTATAAAATATAATATACTCTGTGTTAATTTTGGTCACCTGTGGCATAAACCGTATGTTGGGTGGTGGTCTTGTTAAGCACTGCAAATAATACTAATATAAAACAATTATTTTATAAATAAAACATAGTGCACGCTAGAGCCAGGACTGATCCAACTTTTAAAATTGTTAGCCTATAACACTGCAACATAATAAATTACTGGAAAAAATAATATGAAAAAGCATTTAATTAATAGTTTCTTTCATTTTGATTTAAGAAAGCGACACTAACATATCCTTTCGACCACCCTATGCCGAACATGTTTCTATATTTTCCAGTATTCCTACTTGAATGGTGACACTGGCATTCCCTCTAGCATTCCCATTTTTTCCATTAGGTCAGTAGGTTGGGAAGCTGGGGATACATTTCTTACAAAGACCTGGTGTTGTGTAGTTTATAATGTGATTAATTAATAAAAAACGTTTTCTCACAGGGTTCGGTATGGAGGCTACTCTACTGTTAGTGGTCGGGTTTTCGCATACTCGAGGGGTCGCCATCTCCTTCCTTGTGTTGGCTGTAGGCTTTAGTGGATTTGCCATCTCAGGTATTTGACGTTTAGTGTTTTGCTTTTAATTTAAGACTTTGAGCTTGACTGAATGATAAAAGTGTATGAAAGGTGTGCAGGATGTTGCAGATTTTTATTTGACTTGTGTTTTATATTGCTTTTTCAGTATTCTGAAAGACCTTTCAAAAAGTTATTACATCTTTACCAGCCACAGCAGGAAAGCTGTGTACCTTGTGATCATATCTGTTAACAGATATGGTCAATTTAATAGCAGTAAAACAAAACAAGCATGCACGATACAGTTGGAAAACCTTAGATTTATGGCTGGGGTCAAAATGATTTGTATTTTTTGACCAATAATGTGAGTCTGAAGGAGCTTTAGGCACACAAAGTATTCAAATGCCATAAAAATGAGAATTTGTGTTATAATTATGTTTACACTGTGTGCACTGTGTTGTCAGGTTTCAATGTCAATCATCTGGATATTGCTCCTCGCTACGCCAGCATCCTGATGGGTATTTCCAATGGGGTGGGAACGCTGTCTGGAATGGTGTGCCCGCTAATTGTTGGCGCTATGACTAAACACAAGGTGTTTTTCCCTTCTATAAAAATATAGTTTGTTTTTCTTTGTCTCCTATTCTAAAATATATACACAGAACATTACAGGACGCACAGACAATGTTTTTTCCCATTTCGTATATAAATGATATGAGGAATGAGTGTTTTGTGGCTCATTGAATTGCTGTATGTAATCTTGCACCTATCAAAGGATACTGTTAAAAATTTATGGCAATGTTAAATTTATTATACGCATTGCAACTGTAGGACTTTCAGTGCCATGAGTAAGGGAGCTGATTTACAGCATTACCTCAGTGGTGCATCATTGAAATATCAGTAATTCTTCCTCTGACAGAAAATTCATTGACTCTCTTCATCTCCCTACAGACTCGTCTGGAGTGGCAGAATGTCTTTGTTATTGCGGCCATGGTGCATTACTCAGGGGTCATCTTTTACGCTATCTTCGCTTCAGGAGAGCAGCAGGAATGGGCCAACCCTGAGAGCACAAGTGAGGATAAATGCGGCATTATTGATGAGGACGAGCTGGCTGAGGAGTCAGAGCTCACTAGCGAGAACATGGTGGCTCCCAAAAAGAGTTACGGAACAACACACAATTCATCCGGTCGAAAACAGGGCTGGAAAAAGAAGAGAGGAGTTACCATGCAAGAGGAGGAGGAGCATTATGAGAACGGGGACTACCAGGAGCGGTACCAGTGAGACGGCACGAGGGACAAAGGACTTAAATTTTACAAAACTGATCTGTGTCAGAAGCAGCAGCATCATATGTACCTCAAGACACCATCCTCTTTTTTCATCCTTGGTCAGCACATCCATTCAACTGTGATATATGAAGATTAATTTAAAAAGAAATTTGCAAACTGCTAAACTACAACTTTTTTAAAATCACAAACCACCTGATACAAAATGAACCATCAATATCTGCTGATAAAGTGACTCTATCATGACATGTATTGTAAAGTAATAAGCTTAATAAACCATAGAAACCACAGATCAAAACCAATGGTTCAACTAGTTCTGTGTTAAAGGAACATTAAATACACATATCAGCTTCTACCCCTCCTGCACCCTGTCCTGATCCTGTTTTTGCAAATCTATCTGTGCAAACCATGACTCAGCTTATGTAGCTTACTTTGATATGTGAAGGGTTTGTGTCAGCTATGCAATGTGAAAAGAGGCGCACTGCCAGAATGTATCGATGGGTTTGACAGCAGATCATAGTAAATGTACCGAGTCTTACTGTTTTTGTTGCTTGTATGTATTTGCTGTTGCTGAATGACTGCACCCTGTCACCGCTTTGCTTGCTCTCTTTGTCTGAACCAGTCTTAGTTCGCCATCTGTTTGTGATGCACTAATATATCAGCTTCATTATTTATGGAGCTCTGAGCTCATAATGGGACAAATAGTTGGTGAGTTCAGTTTCGTGACATTAATTGTCCTTCTGATGTTTTGGCTTTTTGCATTTTCTCAGTGTTTGATAAATGGAGACCCAAGTTTGTTTCTAACAATGTGCAGTAAGGATTCACTTTAATCCTAAAACTATATGGAAAATTTGCACTTGCTGTTCATCATTACTCCTAAAAGAGAAAAAAAAAAACCCTGTTTTGTATAGTAAATGATTATCATATTGTTTGAGAGAATACACGTCATTCACACACAAACAGACCTGACATGCAATAAACTACATTTCTATTCAGTGTTGAGATTACTGTATATGCAAAAATAGCATGAATTTGTTTAACATTTCATGATACTTGCATGCATTCATACTAAACATAAGTGGATTTTAAACATACTGGAAATACAGGCTAAGGATGATTAGCCAAGCTAGCTAAATGTTGACAATACATTGTATATATATAAAAATGGGCATAGCTAATATGACATCACCCATTGGCTTGTAGACAACTTTTCAAACCTTTAGCTTGGCTGTGACAAAACCAGAAGTATCTGTTTACACAAAAGGGTGGAGAGCTATGTTATCAATTAATGCTACCTAGCTGTACTGGTACCTGCTAATTACTACAAGCTAACCTTTCCTACGCACTGGAAGCTGGCAGTCATTCCGGATTCCCTAGGTAACTCTCTAATTTATTTACTATCAGGTCAATTTATTTCAGTTCAGTTTAGTCTTATTTATGTAGTGTCAACTCAGAACAACTGACATCCCAAGATGCTAAATATAGTAGGTAAATCAACAATATTCATCATTCTTATAAGATAGTTATAAGAATGAATACAGTTTCAATCGCTTGCCTGGAAATGCGAGCAGTTTTTCTACCCTTAGTCACTTGATGTCATGGAAACTCTTTCCCTTTCTCAGATAATTGCATTAAAACACAATAACCCTGCAAACACAGACAAGGGATCAAATTTAGCGACTTGAATTTGCTGAAGTTTAGTTTCAGATTAAATTAAAACAAAACAAAACATACTGTCAGTATGTTTGTTTTTAATAAATCTAGGCATTTTAACATGGGGGGTTTCAGGATTTCCTAGCTCCCTTGATTTTTTTTTCTTTTTTTTTTAAAACCTAAAACACTTTAAAAATGTAATGAATCACAAATTAACCAGAGAGGGACTTGAAGCTAAAAATATTTTACATTTTAATCACAACACAACTGGCAGTGGCACTCGAGGGAAAGTGATGTAATCACCAAAGTCAACAGACTTCTTGGAAGTGCTGATAGTAGATAATATCCAAACATATTTTTGCCTCTTTTAACTTCATGTAAACTCTATATCATTAGGTTTAGTTAAATTTGTGTCTACCCAGCTCCTTGATTAATTATTCTTTAATTATTGTCATTAAGCAAAGTGTGCAGTCTCTGTATTTTGATTCTCATTATTTGACAAAATATGCTGTTCCTTATGGTGCTCGCTTATGTCAGCTTACTCAAATGAGACATTTTTGAGTATCTCTAAGATGGGTCTGTGTTCCATCTCACTGTAAACATCCTTTGTCTTATCTCTCCGCCTGCTTTATTTACACCCCCAAACATAATTGCTGGACAGGATGTTCATTGCCAGTATGTTAGCCTCTCTTGTATGAGCTATTCCCCCTTTTATAACACTTAATTAATGCTATGTGTGATTTGCCTTCAAAAAGTCCAATGATTATTACCT
Organism: Oreochromis aureus; assembly: GCF_013358895.1. Lineage (NCBI taxonomy): Eukaryota > Metazoa > Chordata > Actinopteri > Cichliformes > Cichlidae > Oreochromis > Oreochromis aureus. Next base: position 8,134,442 of record NC_052948.1, on the reverse strand, counting down.
TTCACATGGTGATAAGACATTTCAAGGACTGTGGACTTTGTTGCTGGTCAGCTGTGCAGGGATCCAAAGCTCTGGTGAATATGCGGCCTGTTATGTCACTTATGACACCAAGGTGTGCCTCTGTTGCATTATTGCATGCCAGCCATAATGACACAGTCCATCTGGAATAAGAAACAAAACACCGTAAGGAATGACAAAGCCTAATATCTGTTGGAGATTGGCATATTATAAACTTTAATCATTTTAAAGTAACATTGCCCATACTTATAAGAGCTCTGAATATTACAGACATATGCAACTTATGTTTAGTGGAGTTATTTCCATCCATTTACAGTCATAGCTGCTGGCTCATTCTTCACATGCTCTTAAACACAGAGCAGATAGTCCACAAACAGTCAGCAGCCAATGGCAAAGGTTCTGTTTATTTCAAAGAGACTGTCTGTTGACTCAGAAGGGCCTCTTTGGATGGAGCAACAACCCATCAATGATTAAACTTGTTTTGAGGAAAACTAAGAATTATAAAGAGAAGAAAATTTTCCAGTGTGCATGCTCGTCTTAGAATGTACACAGACAATAGGGCAGGTACCCTGGGGTCTGCGGAGTGCCAAAACAAACAAATCTGGTGTAGACTGGTACTGCATGCTCCAATGACATGATAAAATGGGTAGAATCAGTTCAAGGACAGATAGGAGCTATTGCCACACATTTGCTTTCAGAAGTTTTCCATTATACCTCAATTTCTTTTTGCACTCATGAAAATATTGTAAAAGAAAACAAACATTTCCCACAAAACACACAGCTCTTCCCAGCTTTCATTATTATTACAAGTAAACTGTTGGATGATATTAACAGACATCGCTTATACTCAGCCGGCTCCCACTCATACCAGTTTTTGTGTCATGCTAATGACTGGATATGGCTCCATGTGTGTGATGTTTGTGTATGTGGGTGGGAATTCATGTGGTAGCCTGTTGTCTTATTCAGATAAAGAGGGATTTGGCTTGGATAGGGAGGAGGGTTAATTAATAACCACCATCCATTTCTCCCTGACCCCAACTTAGTCACACATGGTCTCACTGATGTCCAGGCAACAGCAGCTTAATGTTCATTAGAAAGTATTGATGGAGTTGTAGCTCACAGCGTGGATATTCCCCCCACCCAAACCAAAAAAAAGAAAAAGAAAAGAAAAAGTCACAGGAAGGAAAAATTCTGCAAGAAGGAAGTCAACCTCAGCTGCCAAAGGGAAGGTAAGATTTGTGAGATTGAGAATGAACATATTTCTAATTTACCGGTGACTTATTATTAAGGCTGCGGTGTGGCATTGTTTGAAGGTTTGGTTGAAGTGTGGGCAGCGGGTTTCTGAATTCTTGTGGGTAGCTTTAGACTCAAGGGAAATTACACCTAGTTAATTAAAAATGTGGCTGGTGAGGTCTATAAAAGTCATGTCTCACATGGGAACATATTTTGTCCCTAGCAGCAGAAAGGCCTCGGGCACATTTGAGAACTGGTATTAGGATATTGTATTAGATGCTTTCAATCTCTTCAGCTGTCCAGATTTTAATATAAGATTTAATAAGCAGTGCTGTTTGTTAACTAACAGGTGAGGCCTCCATATGATATGTTCAGTGAAATCAAATTAACAGAGACAATGATCTTGTCATACTAATGACACAGTCTTACTTGAATCTGTAACGGGACAGGCAATAACAGAAAGAAAGAACAGACCTCTTTCCATGACTTGGTCTTCCTGAGGCAGTCTGGTCACCTGACCTTCATCCCCCACCTCTCTGTAGGGAAGTACCGAACATCTCTTCCCAGCGTGGGAGAGACCTGTCAGGTGCACTGATGTGGAGACTCCCAAGATGATGTTTAATTCCACTGGAGTGCAGACGTCTGAGGGACTTGCGTTGCTTCATCGTGGTTGACAAATCACTTTTTCATGCTTGTTACAGAAATCACTAAATTCAAAGCGCGTGACTGCTTTCCAGCCCAGTCCAACCTGTGTTTTCTGAGGCGGTGACAGACAACGCTCCTGAATGAATGAGTGGATGGGCCCCGACATCAATGTGGTGGGACCACTGCAGCTCCCACCCAACGATGAATTCTCCATCTTAGAGAGTTCCCACTTTTATGGTAAGTTTATGGAAAGAGAAAATCAAAACTGAGCAAGTGGCAACATTCCCATACTAATATTTAGCAATTATAATCGGTACAAGCATGGGGAAATCATCTCTGCATTTAACTTGTACGAGTGTTTAGAACAATAAAACAGGAGGCCATATATAAAAGATGGCTGTAGCCACCCTAACATCACCCATGCATGGGTCTGTGAACTATTTTGAAGCTTTAAATTGTTGCAAGTTTGGTTTTAAGAGCGACAAATGATCAAGTTTGTATGAGAGGAGTGCAGTGCTGAATTCCAGTTCTAACAGTAGAAAGGTTAATTGGCAGGCTGCATTGACAGACTCAATGAGTGCAGTTTAATTAGTGCTAAATAACAAGAGAAATAGTAGGATATCACCCAGCAAAGTTGTAGTAAAGACAACGTTGGAGTAAATACACATTAATAGATGAGTCATGCATGCAACATAAAAACCCAATCTTAGCCTTAACCTTCACCCTACTCTTTAGCACATTTTTAGAACAGAAGTTTCTGTACAGGTTTTTATGTACAGATGAAGGAGCCATGAGCACAGACAGTACAAACACAACCAAGAGCATCAGTGAACTGATTTAACCAAGGAGAACCTTAGCAAATAGCTATCACTATGTGGGCTCTCAGCCACTAGTCAGGGTTTCAGCAAGAGCTGAATATTTTACCTTTTGCAAAGATATAATTTATTGATGATTTATTACTAATTCATATGTTTGCATTCTAGTGACCTGTAAACAAACAGATACTTTTAATAGTTTGAGGCTACATTGTGACATTTTTCTGTCACAATAGTCAGTTATCTGCCAGTGACTAAGGATCTGTAACAACTCTGAGTGAGTGGCAACAGAACAACAATCTTTCACTAACCAGCTGAACCAAATTGGCTTTTTTAAGGTAAAAAGTACATTCTGCACACCTGCTATCACCTACTTTAGAAATCAGATGTTAATTTTTAATGAAAATACCAACTAACAATAGGTAACGCCCATCCAGCACCTGTAAAGCATTTATGGATGCTCAAATTCCTCTGAACAATTGCATGAGCCAGATCTGACCTCTCCACAAATTCAAGCTCACTGAACAGTAGCAGTCAGCTTGTACCTGTGTCCACATGTGGAAATGACTTCTGATATCAGCTGGCTACTTGTAGCAGTGTGAAGAAATGTGACTATGTGGTTAATAAGTAGCTGTGGCAACCTTTGCTCTTCCTGGGATTACTCAAGCAAGTGCCAAGTTGCTACAGTAGGTACAGTACTCAGATCTTTCGGGAGAACACGCCGATCGAAAGGAAGAAATTGAAGATGATTGTTTTGGTTAATAAAAGGAAAGATAGACTTGAACAATAGAGCACAGCCGGACAGTGTGGATCAGAGAGCTAAGTTTCAAAATAATCTGTGTTTGGTCTCACAGAAATGGCCATGGTCCAGACTAAGTCTTCAAGAGGTCAGTGTTACATTATATTATACTGATATTCTGTTAGTATTAGGCGGTTTGATGGCTTTAAAAGCAAATTTGAACATTTCACAGTCACTTTAGTTAAGAGATGATTGCATTGTGTTGTCTTGGTAGTAGTCATCCCTGCTAAGTTGTATATAAAGGTAATAAAACTCATCAGTTTTACCTCAAAGTGTATATTTACCCCCCTTACCTCAGTCTCAAAGTGTATATATATGTATTCTTCTTATTCTTACTCTTTCTATATTTATTGTTGTTCTTTTGTGCTGTATGGAACTGGAGCCTTGTTGTCTCGCCTCTCTATATACTGAACTGTATTTAGCAGAGATGACAATAAAGTTTACTTTGACTTTGTAATAATGAAACAAAAGTACGATCCCGTTAACATTCTTCGACTTAATATCACTTGCAAATGTGTAATTTTGTTCGTTGCGCTCTTAAATCTGATTCTAAAGGCCACAATGTGCTCTGTGTAAGCAGGTTGTTAATCATTTATGGGTTTATAGTATATGTACAGTATGTTATGAGAAAGTAGTTAAACCTTCAACTTTGTTTAACTATCACAGTTCCCAATTCTTGGAAGCAGAGTTTTGATTTTTGGATTTCTATATGACGGTTTATTTGATATTCTTTTCTTGGATTTTAGTTTGCATTTTTATCTTGATGTATATACTTTTCTATTTTGAGCCTTCAGTTCTTCATCCACTCCCTAAGTTACTTAATTACGTTGTTGCCTCAGTGTGTCGCCTGTTTACTCTCCTGTGCCAGTTCCTCTGTGTCAAATTTATTCATGCATCTGTGCTTCTCTCCTTAGGTGTTGTTCATACTTCCTGGTCTATTTTTTTTTTTTTACAATAGTTGCCTCTTGTATCATGTGTCTGCTTCTACTTCCCTCCCATGGCTGATTGTCTCATTCTGTTTACCTGTGTCTTGGTTTCTGGTTGTTTCCACGTCCCCTGATTGTCCTCCGTGTCTGTGTTTATCTTGTGTCATGTAATATGTTGGTCATCCCAGTGTTACTGTCATGTCAGAGTCTACTAATTCTCTATGGTTGGAACTTTTATTTTACCATTGTGGCCATTGTATGTTTTGGATTTACCATGCCTTTAATAAAGGTATTAAAGGCAGGAGTCATCTGTTGCAAAGCTTTTCTTTTAATATTTTAACGCTTTGACACTTTAGCTTTTCGAGGAACTTTATTATTCAAGTAACTTGTTCATATTAAAACTGCAACAACTGTACTGTGTCTCTTATTACATTTGACTAAGATGAAGCCACATATCATTTCTCTTCTTCTCTTAGATATCCTCACAGATCAAGGCAGCCCTCTCCTGCAGGATCCCGACATCTTACCCTTCACCAGCTATCCCAGCATGCAGTACCAATTCATGGAGCCAACAGTGTCTTCCACTCCATACTATTCCACTCAGAACTACTACCCACAGTATAATGGAGACGAATGGTACTCACACACAGGGATATATGAACTGAGGAAAGGACCCCTCGAGGGCAGCTATGAGGTGGAGATGGAGGAGGGCTCCTCTGTTGTGCCAGCTGTGTGCAAGAGAAGCCGGCACCTGTCACAAGCTGGAAGGGTTAAAGGGGAGGAACTGTGTGTTGTATGTGGAGACAAGGCCTCTGGATACCACTATAATGCTCTCACTTGTGAGGGATGTAAAGGTGAGACGTCGAACAGGAAACAGCAGTGTGATCCTTAACTGTAACTGTAACTTTAAATAGCCTGTCTTCTTTACAGTTTAATGATAAGAGCAGTTGGTAGAGCTGAAAGACACTAGCAATTTAGGGATTTTCTAAATGTGGTGACTCAAGGATGACATGGCTGGGCCTCATCGGAAATGGAAAACTTTCATCAAATAAAAACAGGGTTGAATACTAGTCACGATATACAGTGGAGAAAGAAGCATTAAAATCCTTTACTTTAGTGAAAGCACAGGCATCCTAAAAAACAATACGTAACCAGGGTGATAATCCGTTGGTCAGAGCAGAGCAATTTCAGTGTCATGGCCTTGGTGATTCAAACCGGATGTCATGAGTAAGGGGTGGGAACTGATGGAATCTGCATACTCATACAGGAGCGACCTGGTAATGAAAAGGTTGGCTCAACCTAAAGCGTATTGTGGTTGATTAATCTTCTATTGAAATTGAGACCATAAACTCATAACAGAATTACCAGCTTTTCTATACAGTCAGGTTTCTTATTGTACCTTGAGGAGTTGCCCCTGCTAGCCATTAGAAAGAATGCAAAGAGTTAAGAGTAAAGGTACTTCTGCAGTGGCTTCACAATGCTTTAGTGCAGGGGTGTCAAACATAAGAACAGCAACACGAACGAGAATATCTCCACTTTAAAAAAAAAAGGGGGGGGGAAGAAGGACAGAAATGTTGGACTTTTAATTGTATTTTCACAAGTTTTACAGCTTTTCCTACTGATAAAGATTCCCACCATGGCCACAGTCATTAAGTTATGTTTGTTTCATTTTCCATATTTATTTCTTACAGCTGAAGCCCAACGTGACGTGCTGACAGATTTATTTTGTTTACTGCAGCAGCGTTTCTTTAATCATGTAGAGAAATACTTGAAACTGAACTTCCGTTTTTATGTTAAGATATCTCAGGGATTAAATTTGTACTTAAACTTCTTTACACTGAAAGAAAGGGGAATTTCACTGGTTTGGCCCACATAAGATCAAAGTGTGCTCATGTTTCAGAATGAGGGTGAATTACATTTCAGAGCGAGACAGTGCCACCTTGGGCCATCCTCTAATACACCTCTGTTCATTGCTAATTAATTTTTCTATCTATGATCAGCGTCTGGAGTCCAGGTTATGTTAAGTTATGCTAAAGCTTTTACAGTGTTTTCATCTAAGACTGACTGTGTGTCTAGTGTGCAACTGCATAATAACGAGCTGAATGACATTTGCCCCAAATTCCAACATCATGTTATTGTGTTTAGCTGTTGACTTTAAGGGGTCTAACCATGATGACGATGTGTTTAAATCTACAGTTCAAACAAATGGAGAAGAGAAAACATGTGCTTTTACAATCTTGTTAATTCCAGAGGTCTTCAACAGTTTGAAATACCCATGTAAGCAGCTCCAATGCTGGACCTGATACCTGTAAAAACTGTTTTTGTAATCTCTTATCCTTTACAGCTGCTGTACACTGAGAACAAAATACCATTTATTCCGTATTTAATAGCCCTTCAGGGACAGGAGGTAAACTATGCAATCATACACCGAAGGGTTTGAAGCTGATTTTAAGGTAACAAAAAACAATAAAATTAGGCAATCTTACAGTAAGAGCAAGGACTTTACAACCCTTTTTGTCCCTTTTACAAATCATTAACTTGGGGATGAACTGCTGAAGGCCACCACTCTGCTGTCACCATGTCTTTATGACACTGTTGATTTGGTGTGGATCCTGCCAAACAACAGGGTGAAACGATATAAGTGTAATTCCACACTGTTAAGTGGGACAATGCCAGGAGTGTGGCTGCTGACCTGTCCTGCCATTTGACTGAGAATAGGCTCAGGTCTACCTGGTACTGCCACCAGATTGGGTTCCTTCTCAGCTTTCGGCTGTACAATGCACGAGCAACCTGAGCTCAGTTACTCTACTGCATGCCATTGTGCTTAATGATGTCAGAATGTCTGCTAACTGTTCCATAGTTATTCTGAGCGTGTGTGTGAGTGCATGTCAGTAGTCCAGGTATAACTTATTAGTGTGGTGTTTGGATTAAAGCCAGTTGGGTTTACTATACAACTAAATTAGAACAGTTAGTGAAGCAGTAACTCAAGTTTTTTCCGAGTAGAGTAACACTATCATTTATAGAAAGCTGGAATCTCGAGCCGATCCTTTATTTACTTTCTAAGTACCAATACCACAAAAAACAAAACAAATGTATTCAGCATAAGCAAAAGTAATGACACACACATTATGGCACTGATAACTTCATACCTTATATTAGCAGAAATTACCTTTTTAATGCTATAAGAATATATGTGTCACTCAAATATTAAAGAAAACACTCAAATATTGCAGTGCAGAAACTCTTGAGTTGTATTTAACAGGGTTATTTTTCCACATATAAAATGTGCCACTTATTATCTTTAATGAGTTTTTTTAAATAACATAACTTAATGCGCCCTTATTAAAAATATTTATCTGTTCTGTCATGACCTGATACGGAAGCCGTAACATAACTTTCATTTTTTTCATTTTTGCCAGTCAGAGTAAAAAGCGCCACACCATTCGTCTCTCCATTCAGTTCAGCTCATCTAGTTCAGTTGCGTTCTACTTGTATAGCACCAAATCACTACAACAACAAATTGCTTTATATTGCAATACAGAAAAAACTCTGACAACCAGAAGACTTCCTGTGAGCAAGAGCTTGGTGACAGTGGGAAGGAAAATTTTCCTTTTAACAGTAAGAAACTTCCGAGAGAACCAGGCTCAGGGAGGGACAGCCATCTGACAAGAATGGCTGGGGATAAGGGGAGAGAGACAGGACAAAAGACGCACTGTGGAAGAGAGCCAGAAATTAATAACTCACACAACTAATCGATGCAGATTATATAAGCTTGTTTCTGCCAGTGGAAAAAAACATGCCTGTCAGAACTAAGTTGAACTTTTGGGTTAATCAAGATTTTGAGTTAGGTATGTCAAAATTCTGAACAAACTCTAAGTTATGAGATAATTACCTGAAATTTTGAGTCATGGATGATTTTTTTCCCTAGTGATTGAAGCTCTTAGTTAAAATACATTTTTTGCCTTTATCTAGTCTCTCCTTTCTTTCTGTCAGTTGCTAAATGTTCACAGTCTTTATGACACGGTAAAGGAATAAGATAACACAATATAACTTTAAGAAAAGATCGTTGTTTAATCAGCTCTTATTTGGGCTTATGTAGTATAAAGGTAAATTCTGAACATTCAGTTCAACTGATATAGCGCAAATTTACAACATGATGATGAAAATATTAGAAAAAACCCCAACAATTACATGACTCCCTATGAGCAAGCACTTGGTGACAGTGGGAAGGAAAAACTTCCTTTTTAACAGGAAGAAAAAAACCCTCCAGCAGAACCAGGCTCAGAGAGGTGCATTGATCCACCACGACCTTTCAGGGTGAGGCTGGGGGTTTAGGAACGTTGTGTCAAATGCCCTAAAAATCCAATAATTAACTGGCAAACACTCATGTGCACATTAAAGATCATAACATATCGGCGTCCCATGTTGTTAATACATTTTTATTTTTATTTTTACTACGTTCAGGTTTCTTCAGACGGAGCATCACGAAAAATGCTGTGTACAAATGCAAGAGTGGTGGAAACTGTGAGATGGACATGTACATGCGCCGGAAATGCCAGGAGTGCCGGCTGAGAAAGTGCAAGGAGATGGGCATGCTGGCAGAATGTGAGTATCGCTGCATTAGAGGATGCCGAAACAGGGAATTAAAGTTAACGTGTTCCCACAGTAACATCTACTTATTATAATTAAGAGTGACTGCTAAATATAAGTGTACATTTTCCATTCTGACATGGGCTGTTGAATTTTAATGGGGGAATACATGTCCGTATGCATCACACAATACAAACATGTGTTTATCTGTTTAAGCTGCATTTAAAAAAATATGAACATGACACATTTGCTAAAGAGATTTTTGCCTTAAGTTGATGTTTCTTGGTTGTCTCTATAGTTTCAAATGCTGAGCTTACCTCAAAGTGAAGGCAAAATCTGTAAATAGGAGCACCTACTTTTCTGAAACTGGGTATTGGAGGATTATTGGGGTCTATTATAGAGCTGTCAGCTGAAAAGAGAAGGATGAGAGGCTGGACTCCTGTTGCTCATAAATAGTACAGAGCAGCTGTGATGAATAATGCAGGGTGGAAGGCATTCACGACTCTCTCTATCTGCTGCCTCAACAGGAGCCTAGTGAGTTAGATTTTTGATCAAAATGTGAGAAGACAGATGGTAACTGAGAACGCTTCTCTTCTCAGCACTATCTTAAGTGTAAACTTATTATGCAATTGAACAGATAAATCTAAAGTAGTGGCAGTTGCAGTGTTTTTGGGAGGGAATAAGGTAGAAAAGGAATCACATGTTTAATAGAGTGCAGTTCACATATATGCATTATGATGTGATGTTAAATAGTAAACAGTAAGAGTTGCAAAAGTAATCTGCCTGCTTGTTGCACATAGATAGTAATTAGTTTGATCAAAGGCATCATAGATGAAAATAAGCATTCAGCACTGCTGCTGCATTAAAAACCTGCAAGGTATTTAACACGCAAAGTCAATCCTTTGTCGCTACTGACAGGCCTGCTGACAGAGATCCAGTGTAAATCTAAAAGGCTGCGGAAGAACACCAAGGCCTCCCCAGGACAGTCGACTGGGGATGAGACGGAGGGGCCAGAGAATGTCGACAACAAGCAGGTCACCTCCACCACCAGACTGTCAAAGGTAACCTCAACATCTGCAGTGTCCTCAGAGCTCGCCGATGCTCTCAAACAGGCACAGAAGACGTCACCGCTTAATGATGGGCTGTTTTTGATTTTCTCTCTAAATCTAGGAAAAAGTTGAACTCACCAAAGAGCAGCAGGCACTCATGAAACTCATCGTGGATGCTTACAACAAACATCAGATTCCTCAAGATTTTGCTAAAAAGCTGGTACGAAACTGAAATATTGATATTAAATAACCAGGCAAACAGTGCTGATGAAAACTGGCTGCGGGGAATGCAGCTAACAAAATAAAACCTGTATGCACAGACATCAGACAAGCAGCACCAGCTTGTTGGGTGAAATAATGTTTGCATGACTACATGCTGCCGAGACTGTTTTATTAGTTTGCTTTGTGAAGTTTTTGCTGTTTGCTCCCTTTTCCCACTGATCTGTTTTTCCCACTGTTTTTTCTTCAAGCTACAAGAACAGTACAGCGCAGACGAAAACTTTCTCCTACTGACAGAAGTGGCAACAAGTCAAGTTCAAGTTTTGGTGGAGTTTACAAAAAGTATTCCAGGTATTTTCCTGTGGAGGAACATCCTGTGGAGCACACTGCAGTTTTATCTTAAGGTCATGGACAGAGGCATGACAGATGCTGGGAGAGTACGTAAAGTAAAAACACCTATTGTAATGACAAGTGTTATGTCTGTCATAGGGTTTCTGTCTCTGGATCACGAAGATCAGATTGCTCTGCTGAAGGGTTCAGCTGTGGAAGCCACATATCTGCGCTCAGCTCAGGTTTTCAGCAAAAAGATGCCCACTGGATACGCGCAACTTTTAGAGGAGAGGATACGGAAGAGTGGTGAGTCTACAGCAGCACCTATAAATGTGTCGGCGCTTATATTCACCAGTTATAGCAGATGCAGGTTTTTATGTGTGCAACTCTTGCTTCATGACCTTCAGCAGTCTTGGTCTTCTGCAACCAAGCAGCTAAGTTTTTCAGGTCCTTGATTAATATTTGATCTGTGTGGGTTATGTGTGCTGACCTGTTGATCTCTGGCTGGGTCTAGATTACGCATGAGCACACACCTTCACTGGCTATTGTTTCACTCTGTTTGGTGCTACATGTGCATCCATGCTTACAGATTAAAGGAGAGTGGCTTTTCTGGGATTAATTTATTACAACGCATGAGTTTCTTCTGCTGTTTTAATCAAACCTATAGATTTTTGCTCATATGTCCCCTGTGTTGTCTCCTTTAAAAGAAAAAATCATTTATATTAATGTGGGGTGTCATTATGTCAACCAGGTTGGACAGTTAGACAGACAGCAGCGGTGATGGCAGGCGTGTGTGCGCGTCACTGGGTCCCTCAGTGCTGCTCTGGTGTGAATAGTGCCTATAAGAGATATTCACAGTAAAGGCCAGTCTGGGAGAATAAGTGATCAAAGCTGTCTGAGGAGGCCATTGTTTCTTATCATAACATCAGAAGTGCTATTGTCCACTTCTCTCCCTCTGAGCCCCACTGGCATTTCTGAAAGCTCGATGATGTGCCCGAGCAGACAGGCACCCTCTGCTAGCCGAAGAGCTTTAATATCAGGAAGTGCTGCCAACGTGCAAGAGCATACTAAACAAAAACTTTTAAATAATATAGAGAGTAGTTTGAAATATGTATATGAAATATGTTTATTATTTAATTGCTGCTTAGAACCAGAGAAAGGCAGAAAAGGTTTTAGAAATTATGATTTAGAGGTGAATGAGCCTGGGATGACTGCGCTGCACTGTACTGACAGTATTTTACTTTTTACATATGTCCATCCAACCATCCATCCATCCATTCTCTTTTGCTTACCCTTATCAGGGTTGCGTGGGGGGGCTGGAGCCTATCCCTGCTACCATAGGGCAAGAGGCGGGGCACACTGTGGACAGGTCACCAATCTGACGCAGGGCTAGGATAAGGATAAGATCTATGATTAACTGCAAATAATTGTGTCGTAATTGCTGATGGCTTTACATAATGAATACAGTTCACTCATAAAAACTCTTTCTTCGCTCTCTCCTTTGCCTCGCTTCTCTCACACCTTCATCCACCTCCTCCTTGCTCTTCTCACCACAATGCAGCAGAGCACATCCACCTCAGACCCTGTATATGTGTTTTTGATTTAAATATGAGAGACTCCAGTCTTTGATCATATTAGCTGTAAAAGCTTAAAACTGAATGTATTTTACATGAAACGTAAAAAAAACTTTACAGTATCTTTCTTAAAAAAATCATATTAAATCAAAGGAATAGTATAATACAACATTATAGATCAAGTAAGGCTGAATATCCTGGTCAAAGTACAGGCTGTTACATAAAACAGACCCTCTCTGTGCGTCTTAAAACTATAAAACCTCGCCAGCTTTCAGCAGCATCGACGATCCTTTATTATCCATCAAGTTAGTGCACAGACTAACATTGTCTGCGTAGAGCTGCAGATCAGAGACTTAAAGATATTAATTTGGGAAGGTCAGTTTACTGTGTTTGGAGCACTTCCAGTCAGCATAAACACAAATGTATATGAACATGAACAACAACAACAGAAATTGAATTACTGTACTTTAAGTAATTAAACCAAAGGTTAAGAAATGGCTTCTTACTTTGAGGACTTTTTTATTTACTATTCACTGACTTTATATATAAAACTTTATATTTTATTAGAAAATAAAAATATGTTGCTTTCTTTTTCTGCAGGTATATCACAGGACTTCATCACACCCATGTTCAACTTTTACAAAAGCATCTGCGAACTCCACATGGCACAGGAGGAACAGGCTCTCCTTACTGCCGTAACCATCCTGACACCAGGTGAGCCCCCCAAAAATAGTGTTAAATGCAATGATTTGGAGGTATTTTGTTGTTTCCTATAGTAATATTTGATTCAAATTTTGATTTCTTTGAAGATGATAATCAATATCCACTCTATTCCTTTCCAGATCGGCCTTATGTCAAAGATCAGCAGGCTGTTGAGAGACTTCAGGAGCCCATGCTGGATGTGCTGAGGAAGCTGTGCGCCCTGCAGCATCCGCAGGAGCCACAGTACTTCGCTCGTCTCCTGGGCCGTCTGACAGAGCTCAGAACGCTCAACCACTTCCATGCGGAGATGCTCACATCCTGGAGAACGAACGACCACAAATTTACCCCGCTGCTCTGTGAGATCTGGGATGTGCAGTGACGCGCCAGGACGAGAGAAGAAGGCGGTAACACAGGGGTGATAATGTGGACATTAACTTACAAGACAACATCATGGCTCAAACTTACAGTCCTTTCCCAGCCTCTGTTGTGAAGCCATGACATTGGCATTAGTCATGTAGTGATTGGTTTAGAGTGCTGCTTGTGCCTTTCTCATGGATTACTCTATTATTTTTAACCATGCACAGCACAAAGAGGCTCCTGTTCAAATATTGGGATGTGGCCAACCTTTTTTTTTTTTAACTGTGTATATCATGCAAAACAGTGATTAGTCAAACAAGTACAAACACTGGAAAGCCAAGGTGGTGCTCCTAAGAAGCGGAAGGCTTAGATTAAGTGTGATAATGGGTGAATCCTACGATCTGCCTGAATAAATGTTTTCAAGAAAAAAAAGGTTTACCTGGAAATAGTTTTCATAATAGTTAGTCACAACATCTGGGATGCAGTTATTCAATAAAGAGTAAGCAAAACCAAAAAAAACCCATTGTCACCTTTTTTGCTTGATCATATTTGTATAATCTTTCATTTTTACATCTTCCAGAAGCATTGACTTTTTATTCCTTATTTATGCCTGTAGGTAGCCATCTGCCCAAAGGCGTCTCAATTAGAGGGCCGTGACTGAGGGATTTTTTTTTTTTTTTTTTTTTGCATGTTTTAACCAATTTTCTAATAGCCAATAAAGATTATTTAAGACGAATGTTTGGCTCCTTTTCTCTTCCTGGTGGTAATGGTACTGTGAATCAGAAGCTTTAAAAGCTAAAGTAGAAATGGCAACATCTAAGGATTCATGTTTGGAAAGAGATTTATCAGATGTTGAGTCCTGTGTTATAATCTGTTATAAAAATCCTTAATTACAGTGTCTACCCATTAGGTTCATTTTCATCCACAAACCAGCATTTGTTTGATTTAGAAGAAGAAAAGAACATTTGTAAAACTCATTTAAGGAAATTTATTTATCATTTTCCCAAAATGCACACAAATCATTTAATCAGATCTTTCTACAAATAAAAGTTAAATAACTTTAACATGGTGCAACTCTAAGTCTAATTTTTGTAGTACATAAATTTGAATAAACTTTACATCATTTACAAAGGGGTTTTTTGTCATGCAACGTTCACTTTTTTAAACTAAAAATTCTCAGATAGTTGTATCTGTGCACCGAAACCCAAACTGTATCACAGATTTTCTGAGAGAAAATTGCACTTAGCTGTATCATAGCACCATCTGGTGGCAACAAATGTTACCTTTTGGAATAACATTGTTTAATAAAAACAAATAAAATGTTACAAAAAGAAAGAGAGAGAGAAATCTGTTAAGCTATGCTGACCACAGATTAAAAATTCTACCTGACTCATTGACGTGGAGATAAGCTGCAGGCTGGGAACAAAAACCAGCTACAACCTTAAGACATTTATAGGTGACCTCTGTCCTCCTGGCTGGTGGCAGGTGTTTCTGTATCTGGATAAACCAGGAAGCCTGAGAACGTGGTGTACCTGCCCTGGTTGCTGTAAACAGCAAAGCGCTCATCCTGTTGACTGTACAGCCACACCCTGTCGCCCCTGCTAAGAGACAGCAACAAACTCTGACTCTGCATTTCCCGTCTCTTTGATGTGTCATCATCAAACACCATCGCCTGCACCTCGCCCTTCCCGGTCATCAGCTTCACTGAAACAGCCCTACGAGGGTGTTTCCCCACAGTGAAAGCGAAGAAGTACACCCCTGGGAAGTGGCAGGTGAAGCGGCCAGAGGTTTTGTTGAAATGGCCCCCTATGTTGACGTATTCTACATCAAAGGTGATTGGTGGCTTTTCTTGTGTCCAGCTGCTCTGACCCATGAGGGTTGATGTCCGTGCTACTGAGAAGGCAGACCGTGGCTGCTCTCTCTGGCCTCTGACCTGAGGTGGACAGTTTGGGTAGGGTAGAGCAGGTGTAGACAAGTGGTTGCTGATGTAGCTGGTTGCCATGGCATCAGGATAGACGAGGTAACCTGAGAAGGTGATGTAAGGCCCAGCATTGCTGTACAAAGCATACTGGGGGCTAGGCTGCAAGCGCAACCACACTATGTCCATTTTCTTCAGACCGATCATGAGACTTTGGCTCTGAACTTTTCTCCCTTTCTTGCGGAAGTCGTCATAAGCTATAGCCTGCACCTCCTCTCCGTTCTTCACCAGGATGACAGAGAGCATTTTTTTGGGAAATTTTCCCACAGAGAAGGAGAAATAGTAAGCCCCGGGGATGCGGCAGCGGAAGTGGCCAGTGTCTGGATTGAAATCCCCTCCAATGTTGACCACGAGCCTGTTGAAGGTCACTGCCTTCTGCTTGCCTCCCACCACGCTACTGGTTTGCGTGGCAGAGAAAGCAGAGAGGAGACCTGTTGGCGCGGGAGGGGCATAAAGGGGAGAAGCTGGTCCAAAGCAACTGATGAGGAGGAACAAACATAGCACATAGTAGTGTGTGCTCCACTGATCTGAAAACAAGACAGAAATACCTGTGAAATTACATAATGGGATATCAGTCAATTAAAGCATAGGGAAACAGAGGGGGAAGTATTGTACAGAAAGCAGTTCAATATCTCTGACACTGTCTAATTCCTCTCCCGTGATTAATGTATGTGATAAGTGCTGTCTGTCAGAATGATCATGGCAAAATTGTCAAGTCTAATTTGTATTAAACTCAGAGAGGTGCTGAAGGAAATTTTGGCTAAATTTTCAATCCAAATCACTTTCTTTAAATCTTCTAAGGGCTCTGTGAGTGCTCCTCTAAGATACCTAGACTAAAAATCAGTTTTTAACTGAGCACATATCCACATCCATCAGGTAAAGCTTTAAAGGTCACTTAAAACCAAAAGGCTGGCAGCAAAGTGAAGTACACTTCATTTAGGCCTGGGAAGTATGGCTGCTCTCTGTTAACATAAATTCTTCTACTTGAATTAAGCCCTCGGTGTGAGCAGCAGCCCCTGTAATATGGCTGGTATTGTTTGTTCTCTCTGTGCACTGACAGAAGGGCTGCATTAGGTGCTGGTTCATCTGTTCCTCTGTGTGTTGAACAATGGAAAATTTCAAATGGCTGTGGAGGTGGGGCAGAATGAAATGCTAAAAGATATGAGAGCAAAACAATTTAGGAAACATTAGTTTAGAGTGTGCACAGGTTGTCATAAATCACAAATATTGTAGCTTTTTTTTTTTTTTTAACAGGCATAACTTATTAAATTTTACCATCACACACATTAGTGAGCACAAACCTACAAAAATACATTTTAAATGCTACAAGGTCAGATCTGTCTGATGATGGTTAAATATCTAACTCTGAGCACGAGTTGTCTTAACTGGATCCAAAAACCTATCAGGTTGAAGTTAAGTTTTCAAAACCTAATTTTAACCTTTTAAAACAATCTTGCATTTATTGCATTCTTTAAAGTAAGTACTTACGTTTATATAGCAGTGACGCAGAGTGTAAATACATACAAAATACATAAATATAAGTCACAGAAATACATATTTATGACAAACAGCGTAATTAAAAAACCCTCACACTTATTCAAACACACAGCTCTTGCATTAAAACATAATCTATCTGTAAGAAACATAAAAACGCACCTGTGGAGCTACGATGGGGCAGAAACCGCATGGTGAAGGTTGTTGCACTGCTAATGTCCACATTATAGGCCTGACACCCAAAGGGGCAAAGCTTTTGTCCATTCAGATATGAGAGGAGGAGGAGGAGCTCCAAAACCTCCTCCAATAGATGCTTCCTATTGATCCATGAGACAAAAAATATCCCAAAATTCAACAGGACTCTGCAGGTTTATTGCATCTTGGAGATGTTCAGTCTAAGAAATGCGTTGTGTTGTCTAACACTGGGAAAGACGATATCAGGCACTGTGGTAACCTCTGAACAACTTCTGCTTCAGGAACAAGCACAGCTGGGAAGCGCATGTAGAAAAAAAGGTGTTGCCAAATGACAAAAAAACAGCCATGTTGATGTTAATAGCAAATATTCTACTACAGCTGCTCCAGTGCAAAAAATACTGATGCTGCCAGTGCTACCCCTCAGCCTCCTAGTAGATGCACATGGTATAGATTTGAAAATCCTAGGTGACTTCCTTCTTGAGACACATGCAGTAATCTGCTTCTGTCCCCTCCCATTTGAACGTGCATGCTGACTTTTGAACTGCAGTGCTGATAACAAGCCAGTTGGTCACTACTCACTTTATTACATGATGATTATTATTTATGAGTTTGATAAAGTCATTTTTATTTCTCATTTTTATTAGTCCAAACAGATTTCTGGGTCAAAGTAAGAAGTCAAAGTCCTTCTGGTGCTGACCTTTGAAAAAGCTATAACAAATCAGGGTATAGCTCTTATGTGTTTGTTTTTTATTTATGTAAGATGTGTTCTTTGACAGTTTCTACTGCCTGGTTTTAATTGGGTGTTGCTGAAAGGTCTTTGCTCTTTCAATTAAATATAGTTTTAATGGGTATCATTGTGATCTGTTGTTAATCAGAAATAGCCCTGCACGTGCATAGTAGATGAGTTGGATTTATATATATATATATATATATATATATATATGTATATATATATACTTATATATATATATATATATATATATATATATATATATATATATATAACTATATTAACAGCTTTAATCTCTACTCTTATGAAATGAAGTTGATGCTATACTATTGCACTGTATGTTAGGTGTACAAAGTAGAAAACATATGCATACAAGCGCAGTGATATTGGGTTAAATGTTGCACCAACCAGACACTTCGGTAGCCATCAATAAGCTTCTGCCATAACCCTGGATGAATATCTGAACACTCTTCTTGGCAGAATTGGTAGAGTTCATTTAAATTGGTTGGTTTTCTGGAATGGACAGCTTTTAAATGCAGCCCACAAATTTTTAAGTAGGGTTAAGTTTGGGGCTTTGGGTTGGCCATGAAAGAAGTTTAATGTTAGTTGGCGTTATACATTCCAAAACCGCTTTTGATGTGCATTTCAGATCACTGTCAAGAATCACTGAAGAATTTGAAGGTAATCCCCCTTTTTTATTATTCCATCTACTTTGTGCAATGTACCAGTACCAATGACAGCAGAACAGCCTTAGGAAATGGTGCTACCACCACCATGCTAGATAGTTAGTACAGTTACCTTCAGCTTAAAGGTCTCACCTTGTGTCACTGTGGCCAAATAGCTAATTGTTTGTTTTGTCTGAACATAAAACTTTTTTCTGGAAGCCATTTGGCCTGTCCATGTGAGCAGCTGCAAATTTTAGTCAAGCTCAATTTTGGATGCGTAAATATATATCACTATATATATCATTCCTGTCACATAAATCTCATAAATCTGTTTTTCCCTAGTTGAAAAAAAAATTAAACTTGCCTGTAACTGTTCACTGCTTTTTTTTCATGTTATCCTATGAAAAATGAAACGTACAAGCCAGCCCATGTTACCCATATTTATCGATTTCCATTAGGGCTTACCCTAAGAAGACGTTACCTTTACTTGGATTAATGTTTTTTAACCATTAAAGAAACATGTTTGCATCCCGAGTGTGTTAGACAAGCAGCTGCTCTGTTAGTCACGTTCACGTCCCTCCATTCACTATCATCGTGACGCAGAGAACCCGGAAGACGTGTTTGCTGTCAATGCCAACGACAGAAAGAAGGCACTGAGAGCTAAAAAGCCCGCATTTAAGACAAGATGGCAGGACTGCCCCGCAGGATCATTAAGGTAAAAAGAAAAAAAAATCACGCCTCAAACAACAGCATGCCTTTTGTAATAACGGCAAAAACACCGCAATCACAACCACAAACTCCTAAACGCTCTGGTGGTGCGCCCGGCGAGCACTTTTGTGTGCTAACATTAGCATCTCGCTGGCTAACGGGTAGTTTGTTAAAGTAACTTCCGCTTCGTTTCGGCACCCAGATACGTCGAGACACGGTGGGTTAAAAATACACCACCGTGCTGTAACGATGGCGGATAAAAGTGCTTACCTTTTCTAAATATACTTGTCTAAATATACTTTTCTGGTGTTCTCAAGTTGCTTGTAGTGCTGACAGAAAGGCTGGCTAGCTAAAATGCTAACACCGGCTAGTTGTTTAGCATTGCTTGTATTTTATTAAAGCCCGACACTGCAAGCCTCGTGCCTTTACTGTATACTGCAATAACTTAAAATCACACACCCGTTTTATTTATTTTTTTCGTTATTTTTTTTTATTTTTGGCAACCATTTGGAGTTAAAGGTTATTAATGTAATCAAAACGTGTTTAAAAACTGCACAAAAAATTGGATGAATGAAATCGCTCCCACTGTAGGTTACTTCAACAAGGCCGATGACTTTCTGTTAATGATAACATTATGACTTGCTAATTTACTTAACGAGCTTAATGATTTGTAAAACTGTTGTCAGGTTGACATATTTAAGGCCTTTAGAGTTTCCTTTTCTGTACGCCAGCCCAAATCAAAAATTCACACTTGCGTTACACTCAACCTGACGATTTTTTTTGGGGGGGGGGGGTGTACATGTTTTTAGAGCGACTGTGACTGCTTGTTGTATTTGTTATGTTACATTTAGGGTCACAGTTCATTGATTGAAATACATTTTCACTCGTTTGCCTTCTTAGCAGGGTAATATGTTATTTTCCCATTTTTTTGTGTTTTCCTGAGTGTGCATTTTCTCAACCAAGCTTTCAAAATGTAGTTGATTCCTCACTTTTGTTTCCTTCTAGATCTGTAGTTGCAGACACAAGCTTTTTCTTAGCACACACATCAATAAAAAGGGGACCTTTTGTGGTTGACTATCCACGTTCGTTACCTTATTATACAGAAATGTGTGCAAAAATAATTGAGTGAATGTTAAAACAAATACAGTACAATTGTTTTGGTGGGTTCCAGCCTTCATCTATGCAGGAAAAACCTTTGTTTAAAATCACGTGTAGTGTCCAGGTGTGTGAGGAAGCAGGCCACAGCCCAGACTTGGTGGGAAAAGGTGGAAGGGCTGGGAACAGTACTTGATGGGAAGAGCCCTGAGAGCGTGTGACTGGGACAGGGAGCCCCTCTACTGTCTGTGTTTTCACTGCATGGTTTTGTCTGTGGGTTATCTGAAACATTTCAGGAATCTCACTCCCAGTTGCATGGAGGAAATGAGCGTCAAAACAAGTGTGGTGGTTGTTCGCACATTTATTCAATTATATTTTGAATACTGTAAAGTTAGTTTTATTGGAGTCAGTTCTGCAGTTCAAACAGCAAAAGAAGAGACTATCATTTTTAAAACCGAGAAAATAATGAAACAGTTTTGTTCAACTTGTACAAGAGTAAATACTTGAGTCCTGTGAAAACCAAGTTCATCCTTACTGCTTCATTGGGAATCAAGAAGGAAGATGGTACCCAGGTGCTCCTAATCAATTGCACATGATTAATTGATTGCCAGGTTTTGCCACTTTGGAGCATTTAGGCACAAGCTCCCAGGAGTGGGCGTCCCAGCAAATTTCCCTCAAACTGGGATTGTGCAATGCTCAAAGAAACTGCAAAAATACCCAAGAGCTAAATCTCTGACTCTACAGGCCGCTGTTGGGATTTTAAAGTTCTTTACAACACAATCAGAAAAAGATTGAACTAGTATGTGTCGTTTGAAAGTGTTTCTAGGAGAAAGTCTCCACCTAAAAAGAACATGGCAGTGCCACTTAGGTTTGCAAAGTTGCATGTAAGCCAAACCCTTAAAGTTATATCATGAATAACTCAAGGAAATATGTATTTATTATATCACGATAAGGAAATTGAGCTGTATTTTTGTGTTGAGATTGCTAACCAACTGCTTAAAAACCTGCCTTTGTATCATGCAATCAGATCGCAAATTTGCATTTGCTCTTCCTGTCATATTGAGTGCTTCAGCAGTGTTTGGTTGTGTCATTTAAGTAGGGGTCACACATCAGCAGCTGCTGGTATCTTCTCTTTTGTAGCCTGTTTACACCTTCTGTAGGAACAGTTTTCTTGGACATTTTGCAGAGTACTTTGTTACAAGCTGTTAAATTTTTTTACACAAGAGTTGTGAGATACTGACACATGTCTCTCACTGGCAGTCATGTCTGTGCCTGTCGTCTTCCCCGTTATGCACTCAGGAATGCAAATGCGTAATGTCTCTATATCATTAATATTGTGATTTGACACTTTTATATCATGTAAACATTTAAACAGATATTATCTGAAACCACAAGACTTGTGGGGGGGGTCCTTTGGACAGAGGAGACCGAAGTGAAACAACATATCAGCACAAACACCTCATGCCAAATGTCAAGCACAGTGGTGGCGGGGTGATGATTTTGCCTTGTTTTGAAGCCACGGGACTTGGGTACCTTGCAGTCTTTGAGTGGACCATGCACTCCTCTGTATATCAATGTATTCTATAGTCAAATATGAGGCCATCTGTCCAAAAATAAAGCTTGGTGAAAATTAGGTCATGCAACAGGGCAATGATCACAGCAGCAAATCTACAGCAGAATGTTTGAGAAAAAAATAAAGTCAAAGTCCTGACCTTAGCCTGACTGAATTGCTGTGCTGGGATCTTAAGAGAGCTGTGGATAAGTGTGAAGTCTGGAAACCCCAATGAACTGAAGCAATGTGTTAAAGAAGAGTGGGCCAGAATTCCTCCAAAATAATGTGAGAGACTGATGAATGAAGTCATACAGAAAAGAACTTTAAATTACTTCAAGTAATAGCTTAAGGGCGTTCCACAAACTATTGAATAATGGGGGTGTGCTTAGTTTTTCACGGGCCTGCAGAGAGTGCTGTTTAATAGCCTGAATGTAATTTTCTTGCCAGAGGTATTGCTAGTGTGTCACTTGTACCTCCTCATGTATACCACAAACCATACCAAATACCTGCTCCTCTGTCACTGTAAAGGTATGTGTTTTAGTGGATTACCTGACTTTGACCTTCAGCTGGGAGTAGACTTGCTGCGGTGTCTGATACACTCATAGCAGGGTTGCCAATAAAAGACCCTCACAGAAGAGTTTTTAGATTCCCACCACTGAAATGAGTGTGAAGTCCACCAAGAGACTTCTGCCTACAACCACCATTGTTAGGATAATGACACACAGCTTTTTGTGGCCTGATTTGGAGCCGGTTATGTTCAGAGTTTTGATTTCAAATCTAAGCACCATGTTTTCACTGGTGCTCTTATTGACAGCATGTGTGATATTCATTATCAACTGGAGGAATAGGTTTTATGCATGTGTCTTTGCCAACCAAGGAAAACCCATTGTAAACTGTGCCTTTCATTGTCACAAGAATTTGTTTTCACTTGGTGAAGCAGAAAATGCGTGAATGCTTTGATACTTATTCCTAACCTGTGGCCAAGTTTGTTTTACACTGCTGTGAATAGAACACAGATTAGAAATTTGGGCAGGACTTGATTGGTCAGTTTTATATGGAAGAAAAATGAAATGATGTGCCAGACAACATCTTTTATGCAGGTATGCGTAGACTAAAGCGGAAAGTCTGAGCTAACACAGAAAGTTGAACACCACTGCTGTGATAGTCATTATCTCTGATGGAGGTTTAGGCTCTCTGATGTTTAAGGACCCTGATTGTGATCACCATGAAACGCTTTAACCCAAGTGCATAAAACACGCAGCGCTCATTATTTCACGGTTTCTCACACGTCTTGTTTTTTTGTTAAGATCTTTGGAAAGATTTCATGCTTTTTGGAACTTTTTTTTTTTTTTTTTTTTTTTTTGACATCCTTTGCCTTCGATCTTCTTTTTGGATGTGTGTAGAGACTGCAGGGCTGCGTATGGTGCAACTCTGCACCCACAGTGGATAACAGGAGAGGACAGGGGGATTTATTTCCCACTGCCCTACTATGCTTGCAACAATGAAACACATATTCTGATTTATGATCTCTGAATATCAGCAAAACTTTTTTTAAATTACTATTCTTTTGCTAATTAGATACATTTATTGGTGTAGCTCTATGAGATATCGGAAATGCCGTTAATGACCCAGAATCAATATATCAGCTGATATGAAAAGATAAATTATTAGTGTCACTTATTCTTAAGAATATTGAAATATATATTACTATTATCGACTTTCAGTGATGTATTTTATAAACTACTTTGCACCTGTATATGAAGACTGCACATTTCCTTTATTCAGCTACAAATGCTGCAGACTGTAGAAGCATAATAAATGGACCTCCAGTCACTCTACTGGCCAGACCATGTGAGGAATGTGTAACGTCTTATTTTCTGTTATATTTAGGTTTTAAAAAAATTTCCTGTTGGCACAAACCTGGAACCATATTATCTGAAACCAATCATACCTGTGATTGCCCGGTATTATCTGATGTCTCTAATACAACATTCAAAAGCAGTTCCCCAAAACGACCTGATTTATGGACTTGGTATTCTAATTTATCTAATTCTTTCTCCTTCCTTTGTTTCTGCTTTCTTTATTTTTCCAGGAAACTCAGCGCTTGCTTGCAGAGCCTGTCCCAGGCATCAAGGCGGAGCCAGACGAAGCCAATGCCCGCTACTTTCATGTGGTCATCGCTGGACCTCAGGACTCACCTTTCGAAGGAGGCACATTTAGACTTGAACTCTTTTTACCAGAGGAATATCCCATGGCAGCTCCTAAAGTACGTTTCATGACCAAAATTTATCATCCGAACGTTGACAAGTTGGGAAGAATATGTCTTGACATTTTGAAAGGTAAGACAGTATTCTATCTTAAAAATCTATGAGAATATTAGTCGTGTCTTTCACCATCATATATTCTTTGTCTGTTATTAAAAGTCTCTTCCTAAACAGGATCATTGGTCACTTTTCATGTTTTTTGCCTGTATGCATTTTTATTTGACTAGACTTGTCTTTATTTTTATTTTTTTTAAATAGATAAATGGTCACCAGCTCTGCAGATTCGTACAGTGCTGCTCTCAATCCAGGCTTTACTAAGTGCACCCAACCCTGACGATCCTCTAGCAAATGATGTTGCAGAGAAGTGGAAGACCAGTGAAGCTGAAGCCATAGAAACCGGTGAGAGCCGTGATCTGGTGTGGTGTAAAGACGAGATTTACCACATTTTTCATGATGTTGTTAGCCAGTATGATGCTCCTACATTGTTATGATAATCTTGGTCCACGATCAACATTGCAACTAACCAGTCATGAAGAAGTTAACAAATGCTTTTAAAAACTATCACTAGCAAACCACCATGACTAACCAAATTTAGGTAACAGGAATCCTAATTTGATAATAAAGTTGTTATAGTCTTGAAATTATTAAAGAAAACACTTGTAATGCTTACATTTGTTATAGGAGAGATTTTTTTTAAAAACTGTGACCTTTTTTTTCTTTCCCCCTGCCCACATTGCAATGTTATGACATTACAACAATGTGATTGGTCAGTTGCGATGTTGATCCTTTACTAAAATTATGACATGATGATGATAATGCAGGAGCATTACCCATAGTTGTGCCACTTCATCTCTGTATATAAACAAGTCACTTATATCACACACTATTAATATGGAATATTTTCTTGTAAGTTATGGTTTCCTTTAACATTGATTTATTCTTTTATTTTACTTTACAGCCAAGACATGGACCAGGCTTTATGCTGGAAACAAAAATGAAGTGTAAAGCAGCCTCTTGGAGACAGAAGTGGAAGCAAATTGTATGAACACAACTCATGTGCTGCCAAGACCACCTCCTGCTTTATTTGCATTTAAAGGACACCATCTTTTAGTGTATATACATATCAGATTTTCTTATATATGTATACACACTAAAAGTACACACACACACAAAATATATATATACTGCTGACATTTGGTGATTTAAATGCACACTAGAATAAGAGCTGTCTTTGTCCTGACTCACTACTATTCAAATGCATGGGCAGAGGTTTTAGATCTACTCATCTGACTTTCTTTGTCCACTGAGGGGAAAAGGTGTCTTGCATCCCACTTTTTTTTCCGGGGGGGGGGCAATTTTGGAGCAGGGGAATAAGCTGAGTTAGAGACTGGCTTAGATGTGGATAACATGATATGCTTTTTATGTTTCTTTTAACTTTGTTTTATCGTGTTGCTGTTCATTAAAAGCAGCTAACTCTACTAGCCCACTGTTTTTGTAGGCGCTCGCCTGGAGAAGGTTTAGTCCTGTGTAGGTTTGCCCAGTAGGACGCATAAACAATCATTGCTGTGCTGCTTCTTCGAGTCACATCTGGATTTGTTAAATATAAACTGAGATGACTGAGAACCAAACTGAGCCTGCCACTGTCACATTAACTTTTCCAGCCACTCTCAGTGTGGACTTGGATGTACAGTATGCTTTTGTGGATGGCATGAGAGTGTGTGTGGTGGGTTCAGTGGACATTGTGGACCTTCCTTTAGTTTTAGCACATACAGTATGTGTTGTTACCATATCTCGTCTTTTACATGTGAATCTTTTCTTGCTATTAGCATACTAACTACTCTTGCTTTTCGCCCCTTACGTCATCAGTTTCATTCTGTAAAACTCTGTGGTTTACCTGCTGTCACTGGCATTTATTTCACAAAGCAGTGTGGTTACATTTGAACAGTCAGTTGATGAAAGCAGGAACTGGGGTGTTGTGATTGGTGTGTGAGAAGAGATGCTGCATTGTGGAGGAGATCACACTCCAAAAGTACAGTGAAGGCTTTGACTCTTGACTGTTGTGATTGGGCTTTGGCTGTAAAGTCTGTATTCATTTCACTTTGTGTAAATTCATTCTTTGTTAATCTGAAGGTGAAATGTTTTCCTGCTCTCAGAATGCTATGAAACAGTCCAACTACGAACTTTTATGTTCTGTAAATAAATTCTGTTGATTAATAAATACCTGACTGTGATTCTTTATAGGACATGTGGTACATTGTGTACAAGTTGGTTTGTAATTTGTACACAGAGTTACACACAGTTCACTTTTGAAGGGGGATGGGGGTGGACTCTAACCCTATATATCTATCATAGGGCAAAAAGCCATTACAGGGCAAACAGGGAGAGACAGATTATAGACCCGACTTCCTCTTTACATTTTAGGAAAATCGGAAAACAATGCAGTGATTTATAGAAATGTGCAAACACAAATGGAGGCAGGCAAACCAGCAATGTGCTGACTAACACAAAGACATTAACTGCTTTATATATCTGCAAAATGCACCCTTTCATTATCTTTCGCGGGATGTTGCTGCTGCTTAGGTCAACAAAAACAATCCAGGGTGTTTTTGTACTTTTCGTCTTTCAATCTGTAATAAAAGGACTGAAATCATAATAACACTTTGGGATGGTAAGTATTTATACAAGGAAAAAAGGAACTGGAGTCCAAGTGAAATGAAAAACTGCAGACTTAAGAGGGTGTTTTATCAGCTTGGTAGTAGATATTTGTCACTAGAATGGCATTCTACAGGGAGTGCAGAATTATTAGGCAAATGAGTATTTTGTCCACATCATCCTCTTCATGCATGTTGTCTTACTCCAAGCTGTATAGGCTCGAAAGCCTACTACCAATTAAGCATATTAGGTGATGTGCATCTCTGTAATGAGAAGGGGTGTGGTCTAATGACATCAACACCCTATATCAGGTGTGCATAATTATTAGGCAACTTCCTTTCCTTTGGCAAAATGGGTCAAAAGAAGGACTTGACAGGCTCAGAAAAGTCAAAAAAAATAGTCAACAGGGTCGCAAGAAGCGTGTGGAAAAACCAAGGCGCAAAATAACTGCCCATGAACTGAGAAAAGTCAAGTGTGCAGCTGCCAAGATGCCACTTGCCACCAGTTTGGCCATATTTCAGAGCTGCAACATCACTGGAGTGCCCAAAAGCACAAGGTGTGCAATACTCAGAGACATGGCCGAGGTAAGAAAGGCTGAAAGACTCCACCACCACTGAACAAGACACACAAGCTGAAACGTCAAGACTGGGCCAAGAAATATCTCAAGACTGATTTTTCTAAGGTTTTATGGACTGATGAAATGAGAGTGAGTCTTGATGGGCCAGATGGATGGGCCCGTGGCTGGATTGGTAAAGGGCAGAGAGCTCCAGTCCGACTCAGACGCCAGCAAGGTGGAGGTGGAGTACTGGTTTGGGCTGGTATCATCAAAGATGAGCTTGTGGGGCCTTTTCGGGTTGAGGATGGAGTCAAGCTCAACTCCCAGTCCTACTGCCAGTTTCTGGAAGACACCTTCAAGCAGTGGTACAGGAAGAAGTCTGCATCCTTCAAGAAAAACATGATTTTCATGCAGGCATGCAGCACAATGCTCCATCACACGCGTCCAAGTACTCCACAGCGTGGCTGGCAAGAAAGGGTATAAAAGAAGAAAAACTAATGACATGGCCTCCTTGTTCACCTGATCTGAACCCCATTGAGAACCTGTGGTCCATCATCAAATGTGAGATTTACAAGGAGGGAAAACAGTACACCTCTCTGAACAGTGTCTGGGAGGCTGTGGTTGCTGCTGCACGCAATGTTGATGGTGAACAGATCAAAACACTGACAGAATCCATGGATGGCAGGCTTTTGAGTGTCCTTGCAAAGAAAGGTGGCTATATTGGTCGCTGATTTGTTTTTGTTTTGTTTTTGAATGTCAAAAATGTATATTTGTGAATGTGGAGATGTTATATTGGTTTCACTGGTAAAAATAAATAATTGAAATGGGTATATATTTGTTTTTGTTAAGTTGCCTAATAATTATGCACAGTAATAGTCACCTGCACACACAGATATCCCCCTAAAATAGCTAAAACTAAAACAAACTAAAACTACTTCCAAAACATTCAGCTTTGATATTAATGAGTTTTTTGGGTTCATTGAGAACATGGTTGTTGTTCAATAATAAGATTATTCCTCAAAAATACAACTTGCCTAATAATTCTGCACTCCCTGTATTTACCAGATATTACTAGAATATAATATTGGAACTGCTTTTAATGCATGATGGCAATCTTTTTTTTCAGTACTCTACAGTACTGTGCAAACATCTTGGGCCTTCTCTCATTTCTTTATAGTTTGCTAGGAAAGTGGCAAATTTATTGAAAAATGCAAACGTACATGTAAATACAGTTCATAAGGCACCACTTTTATTCTTCAACACAGCCTGAACTCTCTTAGGAACCTTTCTTGTATTTTCTTTAACTAGTCTTCAGGAATAGTTCTCCAGGCTTCTTGAAGGACATGCAGAGCTTTTCTTTGGATGTTGGCTGTTTTTTGTTCTCTTATCTGTTAAGATGATCCCACACTACTTCAGTAATGTTGAAGTCCGGGAAGCCAAACCATGACTGAAGATGTTCCATGTAGGTTTTTCTGTTAGGTATGCTTTTAATGTATTGGCAGTATGTTTTGGATCATTGTCGTGGCAAAAAATGAAGCTGCTGCCAATCATGACAGATCTTTCCAGATGGTATTGCATGGATAAAAATCTGCATTCACGATTCCATCATTTTGACAAGATCCCAAACACCAATAGACTGAAATGGAGCCCCAAACCATGACAGATCCTCTGTCGTGTCCAAAAAGTTGATTCTGTTCATCTGGACGTAGCGTTTTGTGGGAGAAACGTTTCATCACTCATCCAAGTGACTTCTTCAGTCTCAGCTGACTGCAGGTTTCCCCAATCTTATAAACAGTACATTTGCATAATGACTGAAACCAGCCTACTGAAGGAACAATGGGCTGGGAGGTCAGTTCCTTAATCTTAATTATGCAAATTCTCATGACCATTGATCAACAACCACTGACCAAAACCCACTGATCAATGGCCATGAGTACCATTCACAGAGAGTTGGGGAATGGCTGCAATCACAGCATTGTAAGATGGCGAAAGATGTACCCTTAGGCCCCCTCCTCGATTCAGAGATGGTCTTTCCCTTTTCACGTAAATGGCCTCCTTGACTCCGCGCTCAAACCAGCGTTCCTCCCTGTCCAGGATGTGTACATCCTCATCCTTGAAAGAGTGTCCACTGGCCTGTAGGTGTAAATAGACTGCAGAGTCCTGGCCTGATGAGGTAGCTCTTCTGTGTTGTGCCATCCGCTTCGCCAGAGGTTGTTTGGTTTCCCCGATGTATAAATCCTGGCAATCCTCCTGGCACTTAACAGCGTACACTATGTTACTCTGTTTGTGTCGGGGGACCCGATCCTTGGGGTGGACCAGTTTTTGGCGCAGCTTGTTTTGGGGTTTAAAAGCCACAGAGACCCGGTGTTTAGAAAAAATGCGTCTCAACTGCTCCGATACTCCTGACGCATATGGGATCACTACAGGTTTTTGCCTGGGCAGCGGTTTTCCTTCTCTCCTTGATCGGCTGGAGCTTTCTTTAGGTGCCTTTCCAGCTTTGACAAAAGTCCAGCTGGGATAACCACATTTACTCAGGGCCTTCTTGATGTGCCGTTCTTCTGCCTCCCTGGCCGCTGTGTCAGTGGGGATGGTGTTCGCTCTGTATTGTAGCGTCCTGATGACACCCAGTTTGTGCTCCAGTGGATGATGAGAGTCAAACCTTAGATACTGATCCGTATGCGTAGGTTTATGGTACACGTCAGCTTTTAGATGTCCCCCATTACTGATTGAAATCTCACAGTCTAAGAAGGCTAACCTGCCACTTTTCATATCCTCCCTGGTGAATTTGATGTGTCGGTCCACCGAGTTAATGTGATCCGTGAAATGTAGTACGTCCTGAGATTTGATTTTCACCCAGGTGTCATCCACATATCTGAACCAATGGCTTGGTGGTGTTCCAGGGTAGGATAGCAAAGCCCTCTTTTCCACTTCTTCCATGTACAAATTGGGCACGATGGGTGAAACTGGGGAGCCCATGGCACACCCATGTTTCTGCCTGTAGAACTGGCCCTTGTATATGAAGTAGGTGGAATGAAGACACAGTTCCAAAAGCAAACACACTTGGTCGATGCTGAGAGTGGTCCTGCTGCTGAGGTTGGTGTCATCCTGTAATTCTATTGCTGAGGTTGGTGTCATCCTGTAATCTCTTACGGACTACCTCCAACGCTTCCGTGACTGGGATGCAAGTGAAGAGAGATGTAACGTCGTACGAGACCATGGTTTCATCTGCCTCCATAATGATATCTCTCACCTTCTCAACAAAATCCAGGGTGTTCTGGATATGGTGTTCAGAGCTGCCCACCAGCAGGTTGAGGATCGAAGCCAGAAACTTGGAGATGTTATAGGTGACCGAGTTGATCATGCAGACAATCGGTCTTAAAGGTGCACCCTGTTTATGTATTTTTGGTAAACCATACAGGTTTGGTGTAGATTCCCCTGGGTACAGCCTGTGGTATGAGGTCCGGTCAATAGCCTTGTCTTGTTCTAACTGCTTCAGACAGTCTATCACCCTCTTCCTGTAGCCACTTCCTGGGTCTTGTTTCAGGGGCTCATAAGTATTTTCATCACTGAGTAGTGACAAAATTTTCTCATGATAGTCTTTCTGGTTTAGCAATACTGTGCACCTACCCTTGTCTGCCGGAAGGATGATAATGTTGTCATCACTAAGTGATGTGAGTGCCTTCCTCTCCTCCATGGTGATGTTGGATCCTGGGGGCTTTGCATTGCTGAGACAGGCCGAAACTTTTGTCCGCAGTTGCTCTGCTTCCACTTCTGCAATATTGTTGTTACGAATTGCTGTTTCTGTGGCTGTGATCAGCTCCACTAGCGGAATTTGTCTCAGTGTGACAGCAAAATTCAGCCCTTTAGCAAGGATGTTTTTCTCTGTTTGGGTAAGCTGTCTGTCAGACAAATTCTTCACCCGCTTGTCTCTTCTGGTCACTGAGGACACTCTCTGTATTTTGCGGTGGTTTCCGACGTACAACAAGTAAGTCAAACTTCCTTTGTTGCCTGGTCTTAGACTTCTTGTGCTGTGCTAGACGAGCCTTCTCAGTAAAGTTAAACACCTTTTTAAGAGTATTCTCATCTAAAAGCGTTGTCAGTCTCTGTCGGATCCGCTCCTCTTGAGATTTTAGCATGTTGATGGTAAAATTTGTTTGCTTCTCCCGTTCATTAAGCAACTGATGCTGTGCCTTCTGGAGGATTTTTGTTGCCCGGAAGCCTTTAACTGAAGAGCTCATTTGCAGACTTTTAGGAGCAATCCGGTTTTGTCGGCATCTGAGGCTGAATCTCAGGTGGTTCCTGTAGTCCACCATCTTACGTGCTGTTTGTTCGTACTGACATACAAGCTTTAGGCCGTCCTTGCAAAAGTGGGTTAAAGTGTCTCGATGCATTCTCAATCATCCAGGAAAGTAAATCTCCAAAAAGTTGATTCTGTTCATCTGGACGTAGCGTTTTGTGGGAGAAACGTTTCGTCACTCATCCAAGTCACTTCTTCAGCTGGTTTCAGTCATTATGCAAATGTACTGTTTATAAGATTGGGGAAACCTGCAGTCAGCTGAGACTGAAGAAGTCACTTGGATGAGTGACGAAACATTTCTCCCACAAAACGCTACGTCCAGATGAACAGAATCAACTTTTTGGAGATGTACTTTCCTGGATGATTGAGAATGCATCAAGACATTCTCTGTTGTGTTTTGCAGAAAGCTTAAAGCACTGTTGTACCTCTCTCATCACCACCTCTGAACACACTGAATACGGTTTGAACCAAAGATTTCACATTAGGAGTCATCCCTCCGTCAAACCTGTTGCCACTGATTTACGGTCCTGTGCTATTTGGCATGCCTCAACCTTTTCTCCCTCTTTCTCTTCCTTAAGAAAGACTTGTTGACAGCCACCTTTCCACTGAGACCATTTCAGTCTACTTCAGTTCACTGCAAGATTATCTTAATATTAACATTTATTTGCTAGTTTAGTCCACACAAAATCAAATTCATGACGTTCTCATAGCTGTGACTGGCATTATTGAGAATTACAGTCAGGGTTAAAAGCAGTAAGAAAATCATGGTGCCTAAAATCTTCAGTGATCGTGCCACTTGCCACATGAATCTGGCTTGGATCTCTGTCTTCCGAGTAGTTTCCTCTGACCTGGAAAACTTCTGGCACACTGTACTCCTGATATTTTAATACCTGTGTTTGCAAAACATGGTTCAGTTCTTAACTTTTCAAAAACCTTTTTAATCCTAGTATGAGTCAGTACAACTTTGGATATATGTTAGGCTCAATCATAATAATCAAGACTATTTGTTTAGCTTAAGCGTTTTCAAACAGGAGCGGCTGCCGTTCATCATTGGTTCTGATTTGGACAGTCACTAATAATACAGACACACCAACCCTTTTTTTTTTAAACACATTGTTTCCACAGGTGAATACAGGTAAATAAGGACTGCCTACTACCACTAGAGGGCACCCCGAGCTTAGAAAGTTTTACGCACGCCTACATTTTTTTTTAGTTTTGTTCGTTTATTCCTGAAGCCACATGGCTCAAAGGTGAAATTTGACTATCTCAAGAATCAAGACGTAACAGATAAGCGTTTTACTCACGTGCTCGTGCAATAAATAAATAAATAAATCAATCAGAATTACTAAAATCATCTGTGTGCCATTTCGCCTTTAAAAAATAACTTACCTTTTCTGTGTTATTTGTGACATGAAATGTTTGGATCCTTCTGTTTTCTGCATTAAAAATTAATCAGTGCACTTATTATCATGGGTATTAACACGCTCTTCAAGTCAATCCTGGCTGGATTTGGAGATTTTTAACAGCAACTCCATCTTGCAGCTCAGTCACCTTTTCTCTTCCATAAAGGAGACTCGTTTCTGTTTGGCCTGTGCGTCGCTCGCGGCAGTGATAAACACGGATGTAAGGTGGGGACTGACGGGCTTGTTGCTGCGCAGCTCTCAGGTCAGCTGGTCGCAGCTCAGCCACCACAGCGTGATGTGAGCCAGTCTGCGTGTTGACAGCGGCACTAAAGCAGCAGGGCAGGTACAGCACAACACCAGATGCAGCCTGACGCGCGCTCGGAGCGCAGGAATGAATGGGCCAGCTGCATGGTTTGTCTGGAAGTGTCTGAAGAAGCCAAGCTGCGATATTGTTGGATATTACTGAAAGCACTTTATTCAGCGACTGGTTGAAGCCCGATTTCCCAACACTTCCCTGCCTCCGGAAAAAAAGGCCTCTATATGATGAAGTTTAAGCCCAACCAGACCAGGACGTACGATGTCGAAGGGTTCAAGAGGAGAGCGGCGTGTCTGTGTTTCAAAAACGAAACGGAGGACGAGGTAAGCTGTGAAGTTAAACCATTTGCAGGAGGAGAGGGCTTTTATTAACACGCTCTATTTTTGACACAGTCCCAAATTAACCGCTGTGCCTGACAGTACAGCAGCCTGCTTTATCGCGCGTCTGGCTGACTTTCCGTGTGTGGGGAGCGCGTTCACGTGGCTCGTCTTTAATTGAGGAGTTTGTTTTCCAACACCCATCAGCTGATGCTGTTTTACTAAATCTACTTTTGCTGAGATACCTGCTACTCCTGAGGCCAGTTGGTTCTACTTTTTGGATTCAAATGATGATGCAACCATAAAGCAAATGTTCTCAGCCATTTTACTGACGTGAAAGAAATGTTTGTCTTTAAATTAGAGTGCTGAATATGAAGGTTTAACTACTTACATGTAATCAGTCACCTATCATTTTGTCATTCATGGAAATCTGTAAGTATACAGTACATGTACGTAGGTTCTGATGTATCTCATATAACAAGCACAGACATTGATTGAAACACTAATTATTATTCAGTGATGCTCCAGTTTGGATAAGAAAGTTTTAAGTTTGTTAATATTACCGTTGTTTTGTGCTGGGTCTAAATGTGTCTGCCTAGTGACGCAGACTAGCTCTGGGCCACATGTGATAGGATGAGTAGGGGGCTGAGTGGCTGTTACAGTGTGCTAAACTCCAAGTGACCCATCAGTTGCAATTTATAGAAACAAGGTACAGCCACTTGCTATTCCCTGACAGATTTCCTTTCCTGCTCCTTGTGCCTGTGCCCCTACCAGGGGGCGCCTCCTGAATATTTTCATAGGGATGGCCGTATGGAGGTCACCAAAAATATTGGGGTGGCACACTACAGAATTTCCAGTTTTATTATGCCGTTGTCAGGTTATATAGGTTACCTGAAAAATATGGCAGGCAAAGAGAGAAAGAAATGAATTATATGCCTATTTAGTTTCCTGCTTTTATAGTTGAGATCACTGAAAATGGGTACATATAAAAACCAAACAAGAGTTTGAAATCCATAACAATCAGTTTTAAGTGATTGACTGAAAGTCCCAACCATCGCTTTAATGAAACAGCAGAGCTGAGCAGAAGCAGCTTATCACTCTCACAGAATGGAGTGGAGAGGGGGAGGGCATGGAGGAAAGAGGCACAGATTGGACTCGAACCTGAGCATGTGGTCGCATGGCTGAGACGCTGGGACTGTCTCTGTGTTGGCTCTGAGATGCACCAGTGATCTGTACAGGGAGAACATGCTAATTACAGTAACATCTGGATTATTTTGCACAGTCAGTGTACCTTCTACAGCCACTGGACACAAGACCAAAAATGCCTGTTGTTGACTGGTGAATCGAAAGCTGTGACAGCTTTTGCTGAAGTATTAATAAGAACAGAGGAACTCTGATTTATGGTTTCACAACATTTGATATGTTATACATTTATTTATTTATTTTTAAATGTCCACAGCTATGTAACCACACATTTCTGTTCGAAAGTCTTGATCCGTAACCGATTTCCTTATATTTTATTCCACAAAGCCTGCCTTGTCTTGAGAAATAGTTCTCCAGGCTTTCTGAAGGTCTGTCAAAGTTTTTATTTTGACTGGTTGCATCTGGTATTGATTATTGTAATTGTATCCACACAGACTTCCCTCTAGAGTTCAGCTGGTCCAAAATGCCGCTGCTCTTGTCATTACCTGAACCCTTTCCACAGAACATATCACTCCTGTCTTTCAACAGTTTCACTGGCTTCCTTTTAAATCACATTATTTTTAAGTTTGTACTTCCTACTTGAAAAGGTGCCTATAGATAAAATGTATTCTTATTATTATTTGCTGATAAAATGCTATTTTTTAGACACCAATATAAGTATTTTACAACCAGTGAATCCTTAAGTAAGGCATTCACTGAGACAAAGGTTGCCTTTAAATTTAGCTTGTTTTGAAAGGCATTAACACATCGTTCAGCCCGTAGAGTTTGGCCGGACTGGGATCAGACTGTAAAGCTGTCGTGGTTCTGCCCACTCCAAACGCTTCCTCACTTTCCCCCGATCGTGTTTGGTGCCTGTCGGGGTCATTAACCTCCTCTCCTAAGCTCTTTGTTTTGATACAGAGAGGTAACTGCTGATCTGGTGGTTTTTGGAAAGCCTGTTGTCTGTGTGCGAGTAGCTGTGTCTGTACAAGTGCCTACGTGCTTCACATGCCGTTTGTGTGAAATTGCGCATGCATGTGTGTGTTGTGTGGATTTGTGTCACGGAGGCAACTTGCAGTGTTTCTACAGTCCCCTGGACCCTGCACGGATTAGTTTAATAGGTTTGAGATGTGTCGCTTGGAATACAGAACCAGCTAAAATAATTGGCCTTCCTCTTTGTGGCTTAATGTGAGTAGCCATAGAAAGCTGAAGCCATGATGTGGAGTAAACACATACATTTAAGATTTTGGCAATGCCATGGATAGATGAATTAGCTCACTGAGCAGAGTAAATGCGTAGAAAGATGTGTCTGCTGTGGACGAGTATGAACTCGGACATTGAAATGAGTTTTACCTTAATAACTTAGCATTTTATTCACTCATAGATATGGACAGAGTTGCACTGTTAAAAATAAATCACATGGTTTATAGAGAGTTTGTAAATAAAGGAGCAGAGTGAGAAAGTGTTATGTGGCGGGGCGTGGATTGCAGATGCCATGCAGGTGCGTCCGCCTTCCCTGCACTGCACCGTAGGCCACGCCCCGCCACAGTTACACTCATATACATTGGGTATATATCACCCATATATATTGGGTGATAAATGATATTAAGCATTTTTTACCCAAAGAGATCTGCTTTGATGGTCTGAAGATGTTGTCATTAGGCGCTTCACAAAGTTGCTTCCATTTTTGAGTGTGAGCAGAAAGATCTTACCAGTGGGGAAACCTCTGCTGTGACAGCTGCGTTTAATGTGCAAAGGGTTGATTCGACTGGCGTTTTTAACCCACGTGAGTGTTAGCTGTGGCTGGAGAGTGAGTTGGCTGCCCTGTGTTAAGGTTTCAGAAGGCAGTCCTACATGAACTCAGTGTGGGTCAGTGATGCCGGATTGGGTTTAAGGTCAAGTAACTGCGTCATCAAAACACCAAACTGCATTGGCTGGACAGCAGTTAAGAATAGTGTGCAGCTTTAGGATATTTCTTTGGGTTAAAATGTTGATTTGTACTTCTTCAAATGCAGTGGGAATAAATATAACATTTGATGTTGGTACTACTAGAAAATCTAAAGCTGGCCGTACTGTAAATAGACTCCAGATTATGAATTATCCTTCATTAAAAGCACTGACAACTAAAAACAGGCCGATACATGAATCATTACATTAGTTGTTCTCATTCGTCTATTTAATTATGTGCCAAAGGGTGTGACACGCAGAGCAGCACCATCCGCACAGCGCTCATGTTGCATTAAGTAAATGAAGTGAATGACCGGAATGATATGCGAGATGTTCGAAATGCGTCTGCTGAATGACGAGCAGTTCGTTTGGCCACCGTGTCCGTGCTGACGGACTCTGAACTCGGGCATGCTGTTGCTGTGCTTTTTGCACCCCATCCTCAGTAGCAGAGGCCTGACGGAGGGCTCTCTCTCCTTGGCAGGTGCTGTTGGTGAGCAGCAGTCGCCATCCAGACCAGTGGATCGTGCCAGGAGGGGGAATGGAGCCTGATGAGGAGCCCTGTGGAGCTGCTGTCAGGGAGGTGTATGAAGAGGTGAATTGATTGTTCTTTAATTAAACCCATAAAGACGTTTCTATTGTTTGCATGCATTGTTGGTTAAAGCCTAGGATCTATACAGTACTGCGCAAAGTGATGAACGACACCTCATTTCTTTATATTTTGCAAAATAGGAAATAGGTGCAGTGAGTTATTGAAACATACGTGGGAATACGTGTTTTTATTGAAGGACATTTAAAGCTCATCTTGGATGTTGACCGCCTTTTATACCGTTCTCTGTCAAGATGATCTTCCACTGCTTTAATAATGTTGAAGTCTGAGGGGGCAAATCCATGACTGATGGTGTTTCATTGTTTGTTTTCATATCCAGGTTTGATTTTACTGCACTGGCAGTGTGTTTGGGTTCATTTTCATGTCATGTATTACATGGTGAATCTGAATCTACCATGTTAAACAGATTGCCACTAACTGCTGTAGACACATTTTTTTTGTTTTTAGTTGTAAACTTGTCCAGTTTTCTCTATTTATTAGTGTAAAAATGCTGTTTTGTGTTTTTCAAGCTGTGCTATCATTTTTCATAAACTAAAGAAATGCATACAAATGATTTTGTTTTTGCGAAAGGACACGAAGTGGCTAAAGATACAATTAAAAATGGGATCTTTGCTAAGTTGCCTGTTATTTGCCTTTCCTATGCTTGAATTATTCACAGGTTTGCCTTAACAAACCAAAAACTTTCATATGAAAATGATGAGGTACAAGAAGCTGACTTAAATGAGTGAAAAAGCAGCTAATGTCGAAACAAACAAACAAAAAGTCCTTTGAATAAAGCCTGGAGAACTATTGGTCGAAAATCAAAATGTAAAGAAATGAGAGGAAGCTCCAGACATTTGCATAATCACCTCTCACAGAGACAGTGTTATTTTTCATGGAGAGCACAATGTAAAAAGCAGCATTCTGAAGTTTCCTTGAAATTAGTAACCATTTTTGGCTCCAATAATATTGGAAGTGACACAAAGTTATCATAGTGTTAAAAAATAATAAGGATAGGGAATTTTATCAGTTGTCAGCTGATAATGTTTATTGGTTTTCCAAGGAATTATCGCATTATTTAAGTGGAAGATAAAAAAAAAAAAAAATCATGACATTTCATGACTTTGAATACTGGGGGCCTAATTTCCATGTCAGTATCATATATTCTGATTGCAATGTATGCATCATGGGCTCAAAGGACAGACACATTAAACTGAAAGTGAATACAGTAAATCTTTGTCAGAAGTGTCATCGCTGTTCACAGTACAAGTCGCTCCTGTTGTTCTACCAGCCAAAAATCCAGATCAGAAGTAGAAATATGTGGCAGTGATGCATGGATAGCCAGCTTATCATGCTGTGGTTTAAGAAAGGAGGCTGCTGGTGGCTGGCCAGATTGTTCACAGCAAAGTGAGCTGTGAACATCTGACATGGATAGCAGTGTGCTGACAGCTTTGAAGTATGGCAGTGACATTTGGGAAGGGGGTCCAGTTGCCCACATCCTGTACCTCACGGAGCTGACGCGGATCAGGATAAAGGTGATTCAAAGCGGGTTGAGCCTCATTTGTTAACTTTTATTTGTGCATAAATTTGTAAAGCCTTGTAGGCCATTGTGTGCATTTTAGTGTGCTTTTTTTTAAGCATGTCTGGAAGACATTACAGCAATGACTGGGATGTCTGTTATGGTTTGATACTGTAAATGATAGCTGTGTCCTAACTGTGTACTATACTTGAGTTAAGCCCCCCTGTCTCGTGTTTCTGTCATTTAGACTATGTTTATGTCTACCTGGGATCATATATGACGTGAATCCGAGTGATCTCGCTGCACTGTGTGTTGAAAGGACAGTTTCATCAGCCCTGAATATCATAGATTATGACTTGAATGAATGAATTGAATGAATTGAAATTTATTTCAGTCAACAACAACACAACAAATTATAATTTTACATAAAAGTACTCAAATAGTAACCGAAAAAGGAATAGGCTGAAGCCTTGTGGCTTATACTTATCCTATCCCTTACCCCCATAGAAATAATCAAATCCTTAACCAAGAAAATAAATAGCATTGATAAATAAGTTGTATAACAGTTTGAAAAGAAAACAATGATAAATCAAAAAAAATTTTTAAACCATCACAAAAAATTTTTAACAAACCAAATTTCTATAACCTTGTATAATACAAATTTTTAAAATCCTCCTGAAGAATGACCAAGAAAAACACATCTTCAGTTCATCATTAAGTCCATTCCATAATTTAACTCCCAAAACTGACACACATCTATACTTAACATTGGTTCTCACTTTAGGTATTTCAAACTTATAAGACCCCCTCAAATCATATTTTCCATCTCTTAGTTGAAACATACTTAAAATACAAATTGGAACATTCTTTTTCATCACACGATATATCATTTCTAAAGTTTTAGAATATATAATGTCCATGAATTTTAACTTGTGGACAGTCACATTTAATAATATTGCATGACTCTGATTTATGTGTGCAGGCTGGTGTAAAGGGAAAGCTCGGCAGACTGCTTGGGATTTTCGAGGTATGTTATGAAAAATTGTAATTTGTAATCATGTCACGATACACAGTGCTGTATAAAATCATCCTACTACTGCACCTAGCGTTTTTGTATGTCTGTGGTCAGACAATCAACTTGTTTAGTTTATGCAGTTTCTATAAAAGAAATGGTACGGCTAATCACAGTTTTTGCCTTTTTTAATGAAGGCTTTGCACGCACTGTGTTGGTGGTTTGTCAGAAAAACATAAATTCATTTTCTCTTCATGTAAACCTTTGCAGCATAATCAAGACAGAAAGCACAGGACTTATGTCTACACCCTCGTGGTGACAGAGATGCTGGAAGACTGGGAAGACTCTGTGAACATTGGTATGCCTCTGTGTCCCTCTTTGTCTTATAGTATCTTATTAATCTTATCTTATTCTAGCAGCCAAGGGTCACAAAAGTAAGTTATGAGGGGAAAAGAGTGAAAAATATTCCTGTGGTAACAAGATGTTTGAGGGTTTTCTTGCCCAATTTTAAATCCCATCACAACATTAGAGTACAATTTCAAATCTGCAGATGCTTTTTTACAGGCATGCCTCATATGCATGTTTTTTGAGATCCTGTGATTTATTGAAAAAACAAAACAAAACAAAAGCAAGCAAAAGGTTTTAGCAACTTTTTTGCATTACAAGGTCTGTTTCAGGGTTGAGTTTCGGGGCTTTCGGTCTTCTAGTTCAAGATCTTGGCTTAAGATCATACATTTTGACAAGGGTTTTTGTTTTTTTTTGTTTTTACATGCCTCACCAGGTTCAAAATTTTTGATTCACATAAATGTGAAAGGGATTATAAACTCATATACAGTCTTCAGATGATCTGCTGCCTTTGAAGCTGGCACACATAAGATGACTCCATAAGCAGAATGAAGAGGAACAAAACACAACGAGGAATGCCCCTGTAACAGCTCCACTGATTCATTTGATCTAAATCAGGGATGGCAAACTCATTTTACACCGAGGGCCACATACAGCTTTGATCTTGAATGGAGCGGAAGACTGAAACCCCCACTTCCAATCCACTTAAGGAAGTTTAACTACACATTAAATCCCTCAGATGTCTTAATACTAAAAAAAGAAGTGCAATTTCAAAAGTTTGTCATTTAGAAAGAACTGAAATGGAGAAATGTTTCTGTTACTGTGGACCCATTGTAAAAAAACCCAGAAATTTCTATTGTAGATAAAAACAGGAACTTTTCGATTAATTTGATTAACTTTTCGAACTTTTCGAACTTTTACTTTGGTGTAATATGAATGGCATTGGGGTAGGTCTTTGTCCGTAGGAAATAAAGTAAAACTTATTAAAATGCAGATAATAGTCCACAGTTTAAGCCATCCTTCATGTTTTCCAAAGCCATCCTTCATGTTTTCCAAAACCATCAAGTGGGCTTGTTTGGAGTCCTTACCCGGCCGATTTTGGCCCCCGGGCCTTAGGTTTGACACCCCTGATCTAAAATTCCTAACAGAACAATTGGACGATTGAACATGTCTGCCCATGTGTCTGTTTTATGGAAAACATGAATAACAGATTCATGAACTGAGTAGCAGTTTCCCAGATTATGTCTTTTACAATGGC
Organism: Oreochromis aureus; assembly: GCF_013358895.1. Taxonomy (NCBI): domain Eukaryota; kingdom Metazoa; phylum Chordata; class Actinopteri; order Cichliformes; family Cichlidae; genus Oreochromis; species Oreochromis aureus. The sequence goes on along the minus strand of NC_052948.1, from coordinate 8,093,114 downwards.
CGTATTGTCTTTTTGCCTCTTCCTTCATCCTGTGTTGGCTGACTGTCAAAATAAAATGACTTGCAACTGTGCTCATGACTTTCCACAGGGCAGTTCAACACTTCATTTAGCTGTAGAGTTTATTTTATTTTTTTCACAAATTCAGCCTGAATTGTAAACAAACTGGTTTAAATTGATTTATATTAGTATACCTGTTCAACTGCTCATTAATGCTCATCTAATCAACCAATCAGATGGCAGCAACCAAGTGCATTTAGGCACGTAGACATAGTCAGGATGACCTGCTCAAGTTCAAACCGAGCATCAGAATGGGGAACAAACATGGTTTGTTTTTGTTTTTTTGTTTTTTTTAAGTGATTTGAATGTATTATGGTTGTTGGTGTCGGGTGGATCTGAGTGTTTCAGAAGCCGCTGATCTGCTGGGATTGTTCCACACAACCATCTCTAGACTTTACAGCTAAAAAGTGGCACTCAGCCAGTCAGCTAAGAACAGAAAAAGCTACAATTCACTCAGGTTCACCAAAAGTAGACAACAAAAGTAGACAACAAAAGTAGACAACATGAGATTGGAAAAACATCTGGTCTGATGAGTCTTAATTTCTGCGGGCAGCAGGGTCAAAATTTGACATAAACGTCATGAAAGCACTGATCCATTCTGCCTTGTGTCAGCAGTTCAGGCTGCTGCTGCTGGTGTAAATGTGTGGGAGATATTTCCTCATCACGTTTACCCCTTGATACCAACTGAGCATCATTTGAATCAATGCCACAAAGGGTTTAGGCAGTTCTGAAGACAAAGGGGGTCCAGCCTGGTACTAGCCTGGTGTGACTGGTGAAGTTGCTGGTGAGTGTATGTTGTGATTACATGTAGGTCAGACATTAAGTATGCTTGAATGGAGATCTCTAATATAGCAAGCGGTTCGTTACATGTCGCCAAAATCTATGTTGACTTTAAGTTAACATAGAATGTTTTTCTAAACTGTAACGCACGTAAGGTGGCTGTTTATGTTTAGATATGTTTTCATGGTTGTTTTCACAGGCTGATATTTTAAATGGAATACTTTTCCCGGGATTGAGTAACTTGTAAACTATTTCTAACTGGACTGGAAAATGTGGTTGTGGCCGTTTACTCCCTTCACCCACAGAAGTAAGAGTTTAGCCTGTTCATAAGGGGGAGGAGTGTTTGCTGTGCCCAGCTGTTTTCCACTTATCATCATTCACTACAGCACCCCCCCTTACTTGTCCTCTTTTGCCCTACACAAGGGTTGCGACTGAACAGAAAGGGTTTACTACTACAGGTTGAATTGACTCAACCGCCTCCTTAAATGCTGGTAGTGGTGGCGCTCTTCAGGGTGCCAACATGAAGTGAATGCATCCTCCTCCTTGTCATCATCACACCATCACACCAGGCTCCAGTTATCACAGAGCATGGCAAATTCCTTTAGCAAAGTGCTGGAATTGAATGGGAGGAGATGAGTTTGAATAAAGTATAAATAACTTCCAGCTGTCGCTTTACTGGACAGATCATTTTTATGGAAGATACTTTTTTTAGGAAGGGTTTAGGGCTGTCTGAAGCATGCCCATGTCCACACCGACACCCACTGGTGCCATGACATGCACAGTTTATTTTTGTGTGTGGTGAATAAAATGATCTTTTAGTTATCCTTTCGTTCAGCAGTCTCACTCAGCACTTATTCAGGCTCTCTGTGACAAATTATACAATGTTTGCTTAATGGTGGCGTGCCCTTTGGAGCATTTTAAATACAATTAACACACAGTGTGGTTTGCTTTGTGGATATTAGTATCCAAAATTTGTTCAAGAAGTCTTTGCTCAGTTTAAAAATAGTGTTATATTTCTATGTTTGCACCTATGGACTGGGTGCGGTCTGAGTCTCCTCCATTTTCAATCTCATGCATTTTGAGCACTACTTGACCCTAATCATCTAAACACTGAGTCTTTGCAGTACGCACGCTCCTTTTGTTAATCTTTGCCACAGCTAGTTCCTGCTAACTCTGCCTTGTTTGTATTTTGGATACTTTGCCCTTTCCTGTTTTCTGTCTTGTGCCTTTTTTGGATTTGTTTGTTACGCTGATTTCCTGTGCACGACCCATGGTGCTCAAATCAAGAGCTTCATTATGGGGCTTTTATCTTTTTTTTCTTTCTGATTTGCGCCTCATCTCCACTGTGCAAGTTATTTTCACTATATCACGCTAAAAAATGTTTTAGTTGCATCTGAAGGACACGGAAGAGTGAAGGTTTGTCTGAGCAGCAATTATCTAGGATTCGCCGGTATATCATTGTGTTTCTTTCTCTGAAGAGTTTTTACCTGCTACCAGTTAAACTTTTAGGGTATTAATCTGGTCAGTTAAGTAAATGGATTCTTATATAGTGCTTTTTTACTCTCCCGGAGTACCCAACGCGCTCTATACAACATGCCACATTCACCCAAACACACCCATTCTCACAAGCACTTTTTAACTACATTCACACTCCGATGGATGCATCAGAGAACACCTTTCACATGTAGTTTCACATGTAGTCCAAATCCTCCAGGATACCATATCCTGAAGGACAGACAATTAGTCTATGAGAGCTGGATAGAGGGAGAGCACCAGCAGGACCAGTACCTGCTCCTTTGTGAACAGGATGGAGCTTTACAACATGACTTCCAGCCGGTGACGGGTGTAAATACCTTTGACCAAACAATCAGAAACAGACTTCAACATCGTCTAGTGGACCCTGCGCTCACTGCCTGCCATTGTGGAGCCCAACTGGCATTTGCCATAAAACACCAGAATTGGTTGGTCCACCATTGACCACGTGTGACAGACGTGAAGAGGTCTGCAGAAGCTGTGGAGAGTGTTATGCTGCCTGTAACATTGTTTAACATGATTAGTGGTGGGTTAGTGAAAGTGTGGAGAGGCATAGCTCTATGGGGTAGGCAACAGCACCCTGACTATTAGATATCGGGATAATATTCATTGTCAGACCCAATGCTGGTGCAGCGGGTCAGGGTTCCTCATGGTGCAATAGTAAGAGTATGCAGGCAGTTCCTGGTGGACGAAGGAACTGATACCAGTGACTGGCTCCCATGCTTGTCTGACCTAAATCCACTCGAACACTTCTGGGACATTATGTTTCAGTCCATCCGACGCTGCCAGGTTGCATCTCAGACTGTGCAGGAGCTCAGTGATGTGCTGGTCCAACTTGTGAGAAGATCCCCCAGGACACCATCTGTTGTGCACACATTGTCAGGCATGCATACAAGCATGTGGGGGCCATACAAATTACGGAGTTCTATTTTGAGTTGCTGCAGTGACATTTCGGGTAAATAGACTAGTATGCTGCAGAATCTTTTCACTTTGATGTGGGGTGTCTTGAATTAAGCCCACTGTACGTTGATAATTTTCATTTCCATCAAACGATATGGCATGGTTTCGTTCCTAACACATAATTCCTAACCCAGTCCATATCGGTATAGATGTGCGGCATGATTTTTTTTTTTCTCTGATGTGTTTTTAGAGTGTTCTTTAATATTTTTTAAAAGTATATAGCTTGCCAAGATCATAAAATGATATCAACTGCTTTAAAATGACAGTTGTGAAACAAAGATGTGTCATTTTGCTAATACCCTGTTGCCTCATCTCCTCTCTCCTCATCTTTCTTCCTCTCCTCCTGTGATCACATTTCTGGTGGGAGGGCCCAAGATGCAAGGAGATGAGGAAAGGAATCGAGGATGTGCCAACTGAGAAATGAGCAGAAGGGATGGACGAGCTTCTGGTTTCCTGTGACCTAATATCTGAAATGTTGCAATCATATGCTGAGAAATGTTTTGTTTCTTGTTCCTTGTTTAGATTACCTTAATCAAGACCTTATTGTGATCTTTTAAGAATATTTATCAATATCATCTTAGCAGTTATGTATCCATCAGGATGGACGTGTTACGGACTTCAATACAATGTGTGGGAAAGTGTCATTCAACACAACACTGATCGTGTGAGCCACATGCAAACAATTCATCTTTTCTTGAATCTCTTCACAGGAAGGAAGAGGAAGTGGTTCAAGGTCGATGAAGCCATAAGGGTGCTGCAGAGCCACAAGCCTGTCCATGCAGAGTACCTACACAGACTTAAGGGCACCTGTAATCCCACCTGCACTCCCATGTGTGGCCCAGCTAACGGCAATGGCCTGAGCTCCCACATGACAGATGACGACGCACCCCACTATGTTGTTTGCTCCACACACTGCTCAGACCTAGTCAGCAGATAAAAGCCATAATGGCAGAGAGCAGGTCTTCTGAGAGGAAATGAATTTTCAGCTGAACTTCTTGAGACTGATTTGAAGTGACACTGAAAATGTTTTTCAAATGTATTTAAGACTTTTTTTTTAATGTATTTTTTTTTTAAATTCCTGTAAAGCATTTCCTTTTCAATTTTAGGCAGACTGCAGTGCACTGATTATGCAATATAAAGGCCTGTTTAGTCTTAGATGTTGTATATTTGACTGGTGGCGCACACAGTGTGCTGGTGATTTCCTGGAGGCGGTATGGGGAAGTGTTGGCTCCTGGAGGAAGCCTTATTCCCACAGTGACTCAGTGCCAAACAATGTGCCTCTGCAAGATGTTTGAAAAAGAGTAGCTGCAAGTCTGTCGATGGACTTTACAAACTGCTACCTTGGGAAGTTTGTGAGGAATTCTGCTAAAAGAGATGAGGTAAAGTCTGCAACAAGTGTGGACGGCATTGTTATTACTTCCTCAGCGCACACCGTATCATCTCTAAGCACTAGTGACACTGAACAAGCCTTAAATCATGTGTGTATATATTTGAATGCTCTCAATGTGAGTGAAAACTGAGTAAATTAGAGAAAAACTTCTATATAGTGAACTGAATCAAACAAGAAATGGCACATATCCTCAGAAAAACTATAATCTAGTGTATTAAGCAAATGTTTTATATAGTGTATCTGCAGAAATGCCTTAGAAGACTCTGACAAATCCTGCACAAAGTCTCCCATTAAGTGCCTTCACAAACACAAAGTAAATGAACAGAACAAATCAAGCCTTATACATGCTGTCAAAACAACCCAGTTTTTGGAAGCCGGGCTCCATAGGACAGAAGAAAAATGTGGGTTTGCTTTTACGACCGAGGGTGCACAGTGACTGAATTTATGTTCCGCTGGGAAACATGGACCGAAAAGTATGACAGGAATTATGGCCATCTGATTCTATTTGATGCTTTGCTTTAAACTTTAATCCAGTTTCTTCACAAGTCAATATTATTGTTTTTATTTGTTGCTTTTTAATTGTCCACATTTAGGCTTTTGCTTCAGAACATAATCATATATTTATATATTTTTTTAAAAGTAAGTTTTTCATCTTTTTTCTCCCTGTCTTTAGTTTGGGCTTAGTGTTTGGACTATACCATTAATACCAGGCTGTAGACTACTCCCTCTGGTGGCAATGGTACAGTCCAACCACAAGCACAAAGCATAGAAATGGAAAATTAAATTAAGTATGCAAAGAAGGGGGGAAAAAAAAAACTGAAGCAAATCCCCAAACGTGCACAGTTAAAAATCAAACAGAGTCGTTTGTTTTTGGAGAAATAAACTGTAGATCGTGGAAATCCGTTTCTTTATGTGATTATTTTTGATGGTGCCTACTTCAAAGCGTTGTATTGTGCATGGTCCTTTAACTCCTAGGGGGGGAGGGGGGGGGGGGAAGCTCAAATAAGGTCATAATTTAACTTCCTAGGGTACCATTGGCAGGAAAGCCCATCTAACATCTTTCCTCATCGTCCATGTGTGACTGGGATATTCTATTGTGTGCAAAATATTTAAATAAACACCGTTTAAAGATAATTACTATTGTGACAGATTTTTATTGAGTGTATTGAGTGCTCCAGAGCATGACGGCTCTTGTGTGTAATCCTGAATTTCACCAGGTTGTGTATCCTCCTGGTGCTGAGCCATCCTCTCCATGACCCGCCCAACCGTCGCTGCTGTTCCCCGAGTCCGGTCAGGTGTTCGCCGTTCACAGACGTAAACTTGGCATTTTGAAAACTGACAGGATTTCTTGACGGGACAAAACACAATCGAGGCTATGCTCAGACGGATACTGCAAATGGTAAGCTATCCGGGGGACAAAGCAATTATCAGGATCGATTTTTGTTTAGTCAACTGGAGACGTTTTCCTCAGAAGACACAGGCCTGTCTATGTCTGGTTTCGTGGTGGAGACGAATGTTTTGATACCGAACGTATCGCTGATGGGCGGGGTTTACGTTTAGCTAGTGAGAACTGGTAGGCTGAAGTTCCTGCAGGTCGGAGTGAATACATCGAGCGCTCCTTGCGTTGGGCTGACACAGCTAACCATTAAATGCTAACTTGGATAAAACGAGCATGCTAAAGTGGACAGGAATGAAACTAGTCTGTGGATTATAATATACTTAGATTTTATACCTCTCAAGGGTTATTCCATTATGGGAGAGCTTTAAAAGCTGATATATTTGGTCACTGACACAGTTTCTATTCGTACTTTCCGTTAGCTAGCTATGTTACAGGAGTAGGTTAATTCATCGTCTTCTCGTCACATGCTAACAGTGACGTTAGCTACCTACTAGTGTTGGGAAGTGTTGTCATCTGGCTGACCACAACGTAGAAACACGTGTTTTAACCAAGTAAACACCCAAACTGTTCATGCTGGCAGGGTTAATTAAACTGGCTGCTTGTCTTTAAAGTTAATTGTGAGAGTAATGAGCAGAGGTCAGCTACTTGGCTAGCTTCTTAGAAGACTACATTTACCACAAGGCATCGCTCCTCGCGTTAGTTTGTATACATTGGTTAGATCACGATTAAAAAAAAAAAATCTTTACCCATTCCGTTTTTATTTAGGTCGGTCCATTTTTAAAGCACTTAGTACTGTGTTGTTCTGTGTTTTTACACATTATCTGTAGCCTTGTAATCATTAACAGCGAAGCTGCAAGGACGGGAAATTGTTAAGGCAGAAGAGGTTAAACATACCCGGAGACCGCGAACAGAGAGGTGAAGAAAAGTGCAGGCAGGGTGGAGATAAATGTCAGGGCTGATTTGGGACAGAAGCATGGCAGGAAGACTGAAAAGTCCTATTATAAGATGGTAATAAGAGACAGTGGGACTGACAAAAAGGCCACTCAACCTGCAGGTCTCCAGGTTGAGTGGTTTGGAGACAAAGTTAGAGAGAAAAGGCTGATATAGTTTGGATATGTTGAGTACATGCAGAGGGTTGGTGCAACAGAGGGGGATAGTATGGCTAGGGTAAGATGAAGGTGGATGATCCCCTATGGCGAGTACTAAAGGGAGCAGCCAAAATAAGAAGTAGCAGCTTTGTAACCGTCACCACCTTGTGGCTATTATTATGGGTTAATAGGACTAAAGGGAGACATACTCTGTTTAGAGAAGACAGTTCACATCTCACCCCTTTTTATGTAAGAGAAGTTGCTTTTGAACCACCTTATTTACAGAGTGATTAGACACTCAGGTAATTTTATAGGTTCAAATTCTTATCAGGCTACAAGATACTGATTGCAGTTCATTTTATAACTTTGTCATGTCACAGTTGCAACACCACCCCTGACCTTTAGGAGATTTCAACAGGTTTTAACAGCAGTTTAAAAGTGTACTAAGATGACAGATATTGTATTTCCAGTCCATTTCAAAACAATGTATAATAATAATAATTCCACTGGTAATGCAGTTGCTATTATTGAAGAAGGCCAGTAGTATAATTAAATTTTGTGTATTTTTTAATGTATGTATATATTTTTGAGGCTAGTAATATTACATAACACACACACACACACACACACACACACACACACACACACACACACACACTGTTTATTGAACTAGGGTCAAAGGTTGCTCCGTAATGCAACCCAACCCTTAAGTGTTTTGTCAGCCTTTAAACAAGCTTGGGTCAGTCTTTGCTGAATGCCCAACTTGCACAAACACTAATTTTGACTTCTTTCATTCATATCACCTGCACCAATAAATCCTTTTTGTGAATGGAAAACCTGCGGAACACCTAGCTAATGTGTTTGTTTTTCAGGCCAGTGGGCTAAAGCCTTGCACATTTCATGAAGTCACAGAAAATTTGTAAACACATATGTCAAATAGTTATTGATATGCAATAACACAGGAAAGGCAGGTAGTCTAGGCAAATCATTGCTGCTTTTAAAACCGAATCTGTGACTGAAGCATAACCACACCAGCACCACAGCGTCATACATGTGAAATGCTGGAAGCACTGATAGGGACTGTACAGGGAAAATCAATCATGGGGAAATGTAAAAAATATTTCCTAGCCAGATTACAAAGTGTGCTCCTGACATGACACTTAGCATTGAGATCAAATAGTTCCTTCTTGGTTAGTTAGATGTTGTTTCTCACAGTCGAGGTCATTTCTTTCTCCAGGCAGCTTTCACGTGTTTCTTGCTAGAAAGGCTTCTGTCTTGCCTCTTTATCATGAAGCCCAGGTGCCCGATAGCTTACTTTGGCCTTAGCAGTTAGGGCTAGAATGACTCTTGGCGTTCTAAAAATCTTCCCTTGAAGAAGTGTCGAAGCTCCAGATCAGTGCCTTAACACAATCCTAGTTCCACATGGTCAGGTTATGCATTGGTTAGCACTGTTACACAGTAAGAAGATTCAGGGTTTGAATCTCCTGGTTGGCTGGGACCTTTCTATGTGGAGTTTGCATGTTCCTCCTACAGTCAAAAGACATGAATGTTAGCTTGGCTGTGGAAGTGATGAAGATAATTTGCTTAGAGGTGCATAGAAGAACTCACGGATTGAATGTATGGGTAAATGTGACTTTAGGTTCTTTAATATGTAAGACTTTACATAGACAGATATGTGCCTTTGTTAGAGATTATTAACTACTATAAATATTACAGATGAAGAGAAACACGAGTCACCTCAGTTATATTTTAAATCTTAAAACAAATGGCGTTGTTAATACTTATAACAATGTGATTTCAATAGATCACATTGTTATAAGTTTTGGACTTTTAATTTTGTCACATTGAGGTATTGAGCTTCAACATAAAAGACTTATTAACTGTTCACCAGACTCCTGGGAAGGGAGGGTCCCAGAATGCAGAGTCAGAGCAGCCCAGCACCGACCTTAACCACGATCAGACATCTGAGGTAATGTGGATGCACTTTGCTTTTAACTTAGAACTTCCACTTATGTTTTTTTAGTTTTTGCTGTCATATGTTTTTTTTAACTGAAGCAGATTTCAATGATGACATGCTTCTGTGTGCAGGGCTTCATCTGTCCTCAGTGCATGAAGTCTCACAACTCTGCAGAGGAGCTGTTCAAGCACTATGAGCTGTTCCATGATACCGGAGAGCTCCCTGCTCACGTGGCCCCCACTAGGTGAGACGGGTATTAGCATTTATGATCAAAGCATAGAGACTGACCTCAGTATGTTTGTGGCAGTGTTTAATTTAGTTTTTTTTTTTTTTTAAATCAACATGGTATTTTTTTCTCTTTTAGGGAAGACCTCACAATGCTGCGGCAGGAGGTCCAGGACCTGCACGCTTCTCTCAAGGTATAGCTGCGTTTAAACAGTACCTGTTAGCGAGCGGTGTAAATGATTCTGCAAACTTGACTTATGAGTGTGTTTTTCATGGTTAGGAGGAAAGATGGTTCTCTGGGGAGCTAAAAAAAGAGTTAGACAAAGTCCAAGGACACCTGAAGCAGGTAAATGCTTCAAGATTAAAAAACAAACAAACATGTTTTAATGAAGAGGTGACTTTGTGAATATAAAACATGATGCTAATGAGTGTTTCTCTCATTCCCTCACGTCCGCAGAACGATGGGCAGATGAGCGCAGATGACTCAGGTAGGGGACCTGTGATGGACCGAGCAGTGAAAGAGACTTAGGCACAGGTTAAAGTCCAAAGAAATGATTTTTTATTTAACCTAAAAAACATAATTGGTTAAATCATGCAAAAAGAATCAAAATCTTGGGCCCATAAAAGAGGTCAAAATAACAGAACTCTACTCAAAATTGACAACACTACTGATAACTCAAACAAACTGACCTAACTTAACGAGACAAAGAGGAAACTTAAATAGTGGCTGATCAGCCCACAAAAAACACGAGAAGGGGTAAAACACACAAAACCTAACTAAACCAAACATAATGAACTCCAATCCCCTCCCATGGTCCCGAGTTATGGCATGAACCAATTTGCAGTTTTCCTTTAAAGCTCGCTCCGCCCCTTTTCCACCTCTTGGCTCCTTAATCAAGGGACTGGAACAGCTGCAACTAAGGTAACTCAGAAAACAAAAGATTAATCATACATAACAGTGTAAACTAAAATGTGCGCACTTATTTTAGAATGCAGTGTTATGTGGATATGTGAATTAATTCTAAACCAAAACCAGTTATTTATTGTCCTGTAAATTAATTCCTATATTTAAAGAAAGACAAATGTGAATGCAATGTTACTTATAAGCCTCTACACCACAGGTGTCGAACTCCAGGCCTCGAGGGCCGGTGTCCTGCAGGTTTTAGATGTGTCCTTGATCAAAGAAAGCTGATTTAAATGGCTAAATTACCTCCTCAACATGTCTTGAAGTTCTCCAGAAGCCTGTTAATGAACTAATCATTTGATTCAGGTGTGTTGACCTGGGTGAGATCTAAAATCTGCAGGACACCGGCCCTCGAGGCCTGGAGTTTGACACCCCTGCTCTACACTAACATGGTGGATATTACCACTGTGTGGCTGTAAGTGCAGCCATCACAGGACCCTTAAAGTGCACATGTAACTAGACAGCAGATCATCAGTCGCTAATATGTCATGCTGTTTTTCAGTACTTGAAAGGAAGCTGAATGAAGCTGAGACAGAGAAGTTCAACATCAAACAGATGAAAGACCTGTTTGAGCAGAAGGCTGCCCAGCTGGCCACAGAGATAGTAGGTTAGTGTTCGGCCGGACAACTGGGAGGCCTGTGTCTGTGGGTCTACGTCATTATTTATTTATTTGTCTTTTACAAATCCATTTGTCTTTATTCAGATTTTTTTTTTCAACCCAGCCTCAAGGAATGAGTATTTTCTCGGATAAATCTGATAAAAAATTTTTGTTTGTTTTTATTTTTTCCATTACTGAATCCAACAGATTTGAAGTCCCGTTACGATGAGGAGAAAAGCCTCCGGGAGGCTGCTGACCAGAGATTAGCAAAGTTGAACGAACAACTGCAGGAAGCGAAGGAGGAGAACGAGCGACTCCAAACAGAGCTGGTACAACAATGCGCTCCAAGTACCTTTTGTTATTTATTCTGTTCTCACGAGTAAATGTTTTCTTTAGAGTTTGACCTCCACAGTGAATTCAGTTTGACTCTGAGCTGTGTTCCTGAAGGATCAACACAGGCCCTGTCCACACATTTGTCAAAGATGTGTTGAAAAAAAATGGAATCTTAAAAAAGTTTTATCACCAAAAAAAGTAAACTGGCCCCGGCAGTAGAGTCGTGTGGTTCAAACGTATAATTATGCTCATTGTCCTATGCCGTCTGGCCTGAACGGGTGTTAACTGTTCCAAGTGGTTTAAGGAAGCTTCACCCAAAAGTGCAGCTAGGTCCTTTATTTTGTGTCTCTACATCATTTCAGTGGATTTTAAATCAAACTATCAATATGTGATATAAGTGTAGACTTACAGCTTTAATTTAAAGGGCTTAATGAAAAATTTGCATTACCTGTTTAGAAATGACAGCCATTTTTATTCATATTCCCCCATTTTCATAAGATCAAAACAATTGGAAAATTGATAAATAGCTTCATGGTCAGGTGAGGCCTGTTCTCTGATTATTCCACGACAAACTAAGCAGGTAAAGAATCTCGAGTTGATTTCAGGCATTGATCGTAGCTTTGATAGCCTTTCATTCAAACTCTCAATATCAGGTCCATAGAGATTTTGGCGCAAGTGAGGGAGGCTATAATTAGGTTTAAAAACCCAGATAAAAGCATTAGAGAGAGAGTAAAACTTTTAAAAGTGGCCAAATCAACAATCTGGTACATTCTTAAGAAGAAAGAAGAAATACACTAGCCAGCTCAAAAGGTCTGAAAGACCTCAGAAGATAGCTAATTGCAAATTTGTTCTTAGTTTAAAAAAACAAAACACTTTGCAACACCTAACCAAGTCAAAACATTCTCGAGGAGGTAGGAGTATCATTGTCAGAGTCTACAATCAAGAGATGCCTTCATGAGTGTAAATGGAGAGTGTTTACAACAAGGTGCAAACCACTGGTTACACTCAGGACCAGGAAGACCAGAGTAGACTGCTCTTAAAAAAAATCCAAACAAATCTTCGGCCTGATGAAAACTGAATGATGGGAAGAGAAAAGTGTGGAGGATGAGCGATACAGCTCACGATGCTGAAGCAAACATTTGCTGTCAAACATGGTGGACACAGTGGTATGGCATGGGCATGTATGGCTTACTTCAGTCACATATTCACAGTTTGATTTAGAATCAGCTGTACTGGTGTGTGGAGGCAAAATCACAGAAACTGTGTCATTATCCAATAATGGACCAAACAGTAGATTTAATCCTAAAACCACTGAACTGTAGACTCTTGGATTTACTGAAGTCAGAACATCATACTGGTGCTGTTCAAAAGCATGTTAAAGTGTGCACGCCTGGTGAATTTCATATAACTTTTGTCTTTTGCTTGACTTGTTGTCACCCAGTCCTTTTTTCCTCTTTTTTTTTAAAACATAGTGTTTTTTTCTCTGCCCCCCAGCTGCAGCGACCGGGCGTTGAGGATGTCGAGGTTCTGCAGAAGGAGCTGGTCCAGGTGCAAACGCTGATGGACAACATGACCCGTGAGAGGGAGGAAGAGTCAGAGCGCCTCAAAAACCATTACGAGCAACTGCAGGCTAATTATACTACCTCAGAGGTTAGAAAGCCGAAACACCTGTTGTGTTTGACGCTCTCGACTGTCACAATCACATAAAAACGATCGTTTTCATGTTCTGTGTAAATATTTGAAAAAGTTTAATTTGACTTACTTTTCACAGTTCACCAAAGACAAGAAACCGTTTTGAAATAAGTTATGAAAAAGTTCAGATGTTCTTTGGGCTTTGTGCCTAGTTCAGCCTTTAATTAACGCATGGTGAATAATTCAGCCCTATTTCCTGCATTTTTCTCCCAGAAGGAGAGGACTATTTTTAGAGCTCCATCAGGCAGCCGCGGGCCCTGAACCTCTCTTTCTGCAAATGATCCTAAAGACCTACTCATATTTTTTACACACTGAAAAAAGCAGATTTTGAGAATATTTAGAGGTCTGGGTTTTAATTATATAATAGCTCTTGGATATAGTTGACGAGCAGCGCTGTTAGGAATTTGCCAGCTGTCTCCAACTTGCTGTCGTTTTAGCATATTAAACACGGGTTTGTGTGAAATATTCTGATTTTTATTCTCTCAGCTCAGCAGCTCTGTGCTGCTGCTGTTGTTTCATGACTCACTTTTGTCCCTCTGTTTCTTTCCCTTTCTTCCTTCTTCTGCTTCTCACACACTGCACCCCTCCGCAACACTCACAATACTCAAGATTCGTAAACTGGAGGTAAACAAGTTGGCCCCCAAATTTAGTTACATTTCTTTGGAGCTTTGTTTTGTTTTTGTCTGAGGTTTCTTTACTTTTATTAGTGTGTGAATTTATTTTTTTTACTTATTGGCTTTTGTGGAAGTGAAGCCTAGTCGTTACTCGTCTGTGTTTTTATTTTATGCCAGTCCTTTACAGTGCTGCTTCTGTTTCTTCAATATACATTTAATGTTTTTGAGAAAGAGTCTAATGTGTCTTTTTTACTGGACTGCAGACGACCATTTCCCAACTGAAGGCAGAGCTGGAGAAGGGTCCTCAGGAAGCAGCCGTCTACACGCAACAGATCCATGAGTTGCAGAGCAATTTGAATAACTTGCAGCAGCAAAGTCAGGTAACACATGCTCACCACACCAGAACCAAACAGCTACAGCTGTTGTAGCTATTCTGGCCGAATAGGTACAGGTGCAAACGTGTCTACCGTTACATCTGTTGCACTGCAAGAATGTGTAGGATTTACTTTTTCCCACAATAACATTACTCAGCCTCAGCAGCTGCTGTAAACCTTCCTCTGTTGCTCAGCATCAGGTCTCATCACAATACCCTGCTGTCACCAACTGTCTTTGACAACCCAGACATGTTGGCAAAACTTACACGCGGCACTATAATTAAACCAGCGCTGCACTGCAGGCTCTATCACTGGGGGTGAAACACAGTCACAGGTAACAGCACTGGTGTAACGGGAACTGGGGAAATGTAGCCAGAGATTAAATTCTCAACAGCAGTCGTCCAGCCTTTTGGTAAGAAGGGGATTAGAGAAGTGGATCTCCAGCACGTTGCCCCTGCCCTGTGCTTCTCCTAACAACGGGACACCTGAGACTTGATACAGATATATATCTCATGAGAATAGAAAGGGGCAAAAAAAAGGTTGAGCAGATGGTGAGAGACAGGAGGAGGTGAGCGAGAGGAGAAAAGCAAAAACATGGAGAAGGAAGGAAATGCATAAATGCAGAGTGGGGGTCAGAAATCTAACGAGGGTTCTTGGATGTCTGTGAAATCCAGATCCCCTGTCACCCTTCCTAGTTAGCGGCAGGCTTCACTATTTTTTTTTTTTTTAACCTGTCCCGTTTGGTTCTTTTGCCATCAGAATTATTGTCTAAAGGCGAAGAAAGATGCCCAACGGATTTACTTTACCAAATGGACCATCCCAGCCTTGCCGTAATGGTCCATTTGATTCACCTTTTATTGTTTATTTTATTTTCACTTGCTGAATACGGGACAGACTTGACTGGTGGAAAGAAAGGGAGAAAGAAAGAGGAAAGGGGAAAAAAAAAAAAAAAAAAAAACTGAGAAGAGGGACGGGGAAAAAGGGCAAAAAACAAAAACCAACAGAATAAGCAGACAAAAAATACATATATCGATCACCTGGATCACCTGTTGAGAAAGAAAAAAGAAAGCAAACAGAAGAAAACGAGAGTAATAAACAAGATCACAATGATATATGGGAATATGACAGTAAATACTAAATATTAAACATTATTGTGCAGCACGTGAGATCGACAGCGCAGTGTGTGCTTTGAGGTAGGAGCCAAAAAGGGTGTAGTTTGTGTGTGTGATCACCCGTGTGTGCACCTGTGAGCATGAACGCTTGTTTTAAAAAGGTTCCTTCATGTAATGATCTGCTAGAGGGTGTGGGGGGCCACTGCCCGTCCTCCAGGGCATGAAGCAGGTATGGAGGAGATCAAAACTCCAGACATCCAGAGGCCCCCAGAACACAAGAGACCAAGAAAGACCAACAGAGGGGCAGCCGCGCCACTATCCCAGAAAGAGCTGAGGAGAGTCCCAGATGAGGGGTCGCTTCACTATTAACAACATTTTTTTCTTTGTCGCCCTGTTGCCAAGTTTGCAGCCAGAGCGAGTCCGGTGCAGCTCTGTGTTGTAAACCATCCTCTAGAAATGGCATACCTCACTTTATTCTTGACTCTTGACAGGCCACTGTTCTTTTCCATTGCTTGTATCACATGGTGGTGCGGGGCGGGGGGTGTTCATGACGTGGTGCAACTCCTATCACGCTAACGGTTTTAATTTAGAAAAGACAAATGGTTCATGTTCTGCTGTGACTTAATTAGCGGCTGTAACATTATCAGTCTTTTTCAATAAGACCCTGCTCACCGCCAAGAAGTAACACAAGGCAGTCATTTTTGCTTGCCATTGTTTTGTCATTCACAAGTTTTATTTGATTTATGGAAAAACTTCACCACCACCAAGGTTAAATGTCTTGGCAGACATTGCATAACTGACTGATGTTGTCTTCTGCTATACTTGCAGAGCCTGTCTGAAAAGCTTGCACGCAAGGAGAAGGAGTATCAAGATCTGGACGAGCATCTAGGAGCTGAGAAAGCTTCCAAGAAGGAAGTCCAAGAAAGCCTGAGGGAAAGGGAATTAGAAGTGCAAGAGCTGCAGGCTCGGGCCACAGGGGCTGAGGCGTCCCTGCACAAAGCCCAGACGGAGGTCACAGAGAGGGCTGAGGAGGTGGCAAAGTTGAAGAGTGAGATTGCAGAGCTAGAGGTGAAGCATGCGGAGCTAAAGGTTGAGAGGAAACAGCTGGAACAGCAGCGGGAAGAAAAGGAAAACCAAGGTGCTCAGCAGCAGACTGAGATCAGTCAGGTGAGTCAGGCAGGCAAAGAAGCCACAAATACTTGTGTTGTTAGAAAGAGTTGGAGAACAAAACATCAGAGGCTCTTGAGAATGTGTTTTTGCATATATTGTCTAAAACGTCTCTTCAAAACATGAAGTGCTGTTAGATGAACGTTGTTGCAAATTAGTATTAAAAAAAATACACTGAATATAATTTATTACTTACATTTCAGTTTCACACATAATATCGTGTCAAATATTTTAATATAAACAGACTTAAACTATAATATTGGTTTAAAGTGCAGCAAATAACATTCCATGAAAGAAATAAAAAATGAACGCAGTATCTAGATATCTGACATTTCTTGCTCTTGGCCTTTATCACCCTTTGTTCACTACTTTACTCTTTACTGTCGTCTCTGCGCTTTTCTAGCTGCATGCCAAACTGTTGGAGGCAGAGAGGCAGCTGGGTGAGGTGCAAGGTCGATTGAAAGAGCAGAGGCAGCTGTCGGGGGAGAAACTCAAGGACCGTGAGCAGCAAGCAGCCGACCTGCAGCTCAAACTCTCCCGTGCAGAGGAACAGGTGGGCATCTGCTGGAGCTTTAATGATTCTTACAGGGAAGTTGAAGTAAATGGGAAAGAGCGAACATCAGAATATCCGTAGATAGATTTTTGTGCATTGAAAAATAGTCAAATATATTTTTGATTTGTTTATTTGACTAAAATTGAGCGGTTAAAGTGCAAAGGAATCTATGATGTACAGGATAAAATACCTAAAAAAAGCAAAACAGAAGAAAAACCCCCCCACACAAATCTGGATAAAAGACTTAGAAAGGTGGTGTATAATTTAGAGGATTGGTTAACAAATGGCAAAAAAAATTTACCTAATGTTAGGTGTATAGGCAAAAAAAGAGCGTGAAAGCAATGAAATTAGTAATGATGCTCATGTGTTTTTGCCTCAGCTGAAGGAGAGTGCCAGTAAGAGCACAGACCTGCAGCACCAGGTGGAGAAAGCCAAGCAGCAGCACCAGGAGCTGCAGGCACTGCAGCAAAACACCAACGGCAAACTCCGTGAGGCGCAGGTACGGCTCCTCTGTAAACTCTCACCTCAAACATTTGTCATATTATCAGTAAGCATAAAGCATAAAAAGACAGCTGTGTTTAAGATTTATTAATTAGATTTTCATTATGCACTATCCATTTACTTCATCATGATGGAATAATTTACGGAAAGATTCAGCTCAAGTCAACATTTTTCCATGTGTACCCACATCACAACCCCAATGAGATAAAGGATTTACAGTTTTTAAAAAATGAACAAAATACCAAAAGTCTTGCTTGTCTTGCTTTAGAATGACCTGGAGCAGGTGTTGCGTCAGATCGGAGATAAAGACCAGAAGATACAGAACCTGGAAGCTTTGCTTCAGAAGAGTAAAGACACAGTGAGCCAGCTGGAAGCTGAGAGAGAGGACCTGTGTGCCAAAATCCAGGCTGGGGAAGGAGAGACAGCTGTCCTTAACCAGCTTAAAGAGAAAAACCATGCACTACAAGAACAAGTGAGCACACACACACACACACACTCTTCTAGTTTGCCTCACCTCATGTCCGTTGCTGTTGTGTAGAAGAAAAAAAAACCATAGCATCATATAGAAAGACCAGCATTGAGCTCTTAGTCATTGCCCGAGTTTATAACTTTTTTTCATGTGTGGGATTCAAAGGTAACACAGTTGACAGACAAGCTCAAGAACCAATCAGAGAGCAACAAGCAAGCACAAGATAATCTACACAAGCAGGTCCAGGAGCAGAAGACTCTGCTCCGCTCGGCCCAGGACCGAGCTCATACCCTGGAGACTTCAGTCACTGAACTCACCACCCAGCTCACGGAGAGCAAGGAGAAAGTGGCCCAGTTGGATACTCAGGTAAGCCTCTGATAACTGTGTCTGACTGTAATGTGTTGATATTGATATAGGTGTGTTGCATATGTGCAGCTTAACTGATCCAAGCACACTATGTTGTGTCTTTAGTTTAAATAGTGAGAATAACAGACTGTTTTTCTGCAGCTGAAGGCAAAGACAGAGCTGTTGCTCTCTGCAGAGGCAGCTAAGGCTGCACAGAAAGCAAACCTAGAGAACAGCCTGGAGTCTGCCCAACATGCACTACAGGACAAGCAGCAGGTTAGCTTCCTCTCTGTACCACTGATGTTAAAACTTGGCTAAAGCGCCCTACTGCTTCCTTTGTAATGTGTCATATTTCTTTCCTTTGAAGATGGAAACAGTAAAACACAGTTTTCACAGTTTCACTTGACTTCGTGCTTTTTTTTCATCTGTTCCACCTCTGCTCACCTTTTTATTGCTGCTGTCCTTCACTCTGCCTTGCTGTCTTGTGTAGGAGCTGAATAAGGTTCAGAAGAACCTGGAGGATCATGCCCAAAGGCTCAAAGAGAGACAAGAGCAGTGCACACAGCTGGAAAGCAGTCTGAAGGAATGCAAAGATAAGTTACTGGCCTCAGAGCAGCGGATAGAGCAGCTGGAGGGACTCTGCAAGGTCTGTGTTGAGTTCTCGATTTAAGAGAATTATTTTTGATCTGAATGATGTAACACCTAGAAAGTACATCCATGTATTTCTTTTATAAGTTAACGTGGTGCATTATTCTAATAGAAATTGGAGTCACAGGTAGGGGAGATGCAGGCTGCACGGGATCAGGTGCAGCAGGAACTGCAGCAGCTGCAGAAGGAAAGTTCGGAAGTTAAAAAGAAAGCCAAGGAGCTACAACGCTCACTGGAAACTGAGAAAGCAGGGTGAGAGACACTACTGTTCTTTTTAGTTTTCAGAGTAACTTTATTTTACTGATTTTTCTATGTTTCTGTGTTTTATTGACTAACCACCTGTCTTTCCTCTGCCAAGGGCTACAAGTCTGCAGGAGGAATTAAAGAAAAAGGCAGGTACCTTGAGTGATGTCCAGCAGAAGCTAGCACAGTCCGAGCAGGAGATTACTACTTTGAAGGCAAACCTGGAAAAGGTGACCCAGGAGGGAAAGTCTCAACATGCAGAGCTGGATAAAAAAGCTCAGAGTCTGGCAGCAGAGTTACAAAAGGCCCAAGAGGAAAAAAAGGCTCAACAAAAGGAGCTTGCAGCTACTCAGGAGAGTCTCGGAAAGGCTAACAAAGCACTGAAAGAGAGTCAGAGTCAACTGGACACTGAGAGGAAGAACCATAAATCAGCTATAGAGGAGAAGGTAGGTTTGGTTAATCTGCAGCCTGTGAGAACTTTTAGGAAACAATCACTCACATGAATCCATCTCTCCCCAGGATAAGTCTAATGAAAAAGCAAGACAGGAGCTTCTGAAAAATAATGAGTCCATCACAAAGGCAATGAAGGAATCCAAAGAACAGCTGGAGCAGATGAGAGAGGTAAGCGTCTAAAAAGAAAATGCAATAGCAAATTTTATACTCTTTAAAATCCAACACCTAAACGTCTGTTGTTTCTGAAACTGTCAGGCAGAGAAACAGCTAAAAGTGCAGCTGACCTCATTAGAACAACAGCACACAAAGACTCAGGAGACACTGAGGGAAAAGGAGAACGAGCTGGAAAAGCTGCGGATGCAACTGAAGACGACCCGAGGATCTTTGGAAGAAGAGATTAAGAAACTGAATGGCCAAGTGACAGAGCTTAAGGAAGCTGGTGTCAAGAAAGTAAGTACTGTCTTTAAACTAAGAAAGAAAAAAAAAAGCATTGTACATCTCCTCACCGGCATTAACTGTGGTCAGTGTTTCTATACTGAAACAAGCCATTCTCGATGAGTTGAGCTTTGTAACAGTGGACAATCCATCACAGTCTATATATGAATTTGTTACTTTAACTGTTAACTTCAGGCACAAGAAGAAAATAAGCTGAAGGCACAGGTGTCGGGGCTCGGCCAGGAGCTGACCTCTGAGAAGAGCCGGACAGCAGAGCTGCAGAAGGCCTTGGAGCAAAGCAAGGAACACATCAATAAACTTCAATCTGACGTGTACGGAAAAGACTCTGAGGTTTCTGCCCTCCGTCAAGATCTCAAGGTACATTAATGCAAGCAAGACGAGGCTGCTATAGTGCAGTTTCACATGATTCTCAGTCCCAGATTCACATTTATAAATGATATTAATGGATTTTGCAGGAATGACGAGTGATTCTAAGTGACTTTCAAACTTCTTCTGTGTGCAGGCATCAGAGCAGAAACTGAGCATGGGTCAGGAGGAGCTGGCTGCTAATCGAACCCATCAGTCAGGCTTAGAGTCCCAGATCCAGGACTTGAAATCAGGCCGGAGCTCGCTGGAGCAGGAGGTCGCCAAACGGGACGAGAAGCTCCAACAGCAGGAGCAAACCCTGAAGGAGCTACAGAAGCAAAAGGTCTGGGAAACTATTAACACCTAAATGTTCACACTTATCAGTTCATTTAATCTAAACCGTGCCGACTGATTCAGGGTCAAGTTAAGGAGGAGCTGGACAAGGAGAAGAGCAATGTGGAGGAGCTGAACAAAGCAAAGAGTATCCTGGAGAAGAACAACAGCAGACTGACTTCAGAGTTAAAAACACTAATGGAGAAGAGCGAGAAGGTCAGTCACGTTGCTTAACAAGTAGTGGTGCTTGTCTTAAGATCTAAGATATTAGATATTGATATATCTCATACTGATGTTTCTCATGTTGGTGTGTCAGGGATGCAGCAAGGCTGAATTCTAGCTAGGAATTTGACATCATAGCTGTGAAGAGATGACAGATGACTTATTGCTTCTTTTGTCCCAGAAACTTGACCAATTTGTGTATTGATGCCCATAATTGTGTCTTCTCAGGAGCTCGGCGAATTGCAGGAAGCCAAACAGCTGTTGATCCAGCAGAAACTTGAGCTGCAGGCTCAGGTGGAGGCAACACAGGGTGCTCTCAAGCAGGAGCAGAAGGAGCACCAGACCACCAAGGACAGCAGGAGTGAGAGGGAGGAGCAGCTCCTAGCCCAAATCAGGGACGCTCAGGATCAGCTGGTAGGCTCCCAAATCCCAGGAAATACAGTATTAGGCGCTTCCCTTCTGATTCCTTTCTCTGACACGGTCAATTCTTCCATCAAAAGGCAGCAGAGAAGAAGAGATGGGAAGAGCAGGTGAAACGTGGGGAGGAGACAGAAGCTAAGATGGGTTTGCAGGTGACAGCCCTGAATGAAAACGTAGCCACGTTGAAGAGGGAATGGCAGGGCAGCCAGCGGAGAGTCGGCGAACTCGAGAAACAGACGGATGAGCTGAGAGGAGAAATCGCTGTGCTGGAGGCCACCGTGCAGAACAACCAGGATGAGCGACGGGCTCTTTTGGAAAGGTGAATTGATATTACTTCCCTTTGACCTTTGACACTTTGCTTAGCAGAGATGCTGTAAAACCTGAAAAGGTATGAAATATCTTTGAGCGCCTTGAAAATTCACTGCTTTTGGAACTATTCACAGGATTTTATTGGTCAGCTATTCAGTTCCAAGAAAAAAAACATACTGTCTATATGTTACCATCCTTAGTGCTTTATAAACTCTTTGTCCACAAGTTTAAATTAGCTCAATGTTTTTTTATGCATAGTAAGTGGGAAATTCTCTAAAAGGAAAAAATAATGAACAAAATAAATATCAGCCAGCAGGTGCAGGTCTAAATATATCCTCTTTCTATAATGTATGACAGACACGCTATGTTAAGTTCCTTATTGTGTCTGTCATGCATTTATTTCAAAGTTCAGTTGCTTCAGTTATTTGAGACGTGAAACGAAATTTCAGTTGTGGTTTCTATAAATTTGCCTCAACATCGCCTCCTCCAGCCGCCACACGTTTGTGTTCTGCTTCGTTTGGATCAGTCCTTTGACGTTGCTTTGATAACTTGTGTGTTCACATTTGCATTGAGCCGTGTGTGTCAAAACTCAACTCTTTAACTTGAAATTTATTTTGGGAAAGAATGTGAAGTAGCGGTGGAGCCAAACCCGAGGCGGATAATCGCCACATTTTTAAATCGCTCTGAGTAGAGAATGTGAATGTCGAGGTCTGAGGTTTATTGTGAAATAGCAAATGTACCTGTGGTCGTAACAGGACATTCAGGGAAGCATTGCATGGCTGAGAACCCTGAAGTGGATACCCACCAAATTTACCAAATCCCTTAAATCCCTTTTTTTAATAAACCAAGAGCTTGTGTTTGTTAAATTGCCCACAGATCAGTTTCAGGGTGAAAATGTGGTTATAACAACAGAAAGATTGTTGAGCTGGATGGAATAAAACTCCACACTATGAAAAGCTGATACGCCTCATTTCAAAGTAAAATTCTGTAGCTGTCAGGAGCCAAAGAACCAAGGATGTACAGGCACAGGTACACTTTCTAAAAATGCGAGTTTTATTATGCCCCCAAAAAGATGGAGATAATATCCAAAAAACATAACCATGAAAATAGGCTATTTTAAGAAATAAGTGTGCAGCACAGACAAACTGAGCTGCCCAAATGAGAGGCTGCTTAACTAAATGGAAAAAAACAAAAAAACAATCCCTCGTGCCGTCACAGCAGATGGTTAATTCGATTTGGGTGGCCTCTGCACTTAAGCCATTTCCACTCCTAAGCCTCCTCTTTTGCCTAACCCACGATCGGCTGGAGCAGCAGACAGGTAGCAGATCAGCTGCGTGGTTGTGGATGTGACCATCACGAGCACCACTGACACCTTACAAATGAAAACATGTAATTGAGCCCATCACGAACTGAATGCTAAACTTGGTATAGTAGAAAACTTTAAATGATGTTTAAAAGCGTTTTATAATCATGTGATGGTGTAGTCATAGAAAACTGTCACACCTCCTAACGAGTGAAATCGTCTTACCCATTTAGGAAATGCATTTTGAAGCTTGAACCATTAAATAAGATGACATCACTGGGGCTCTGCTGTTGTGTTTCAGGTGCGTGAAGGGTGAAGGTGAGATCGAGAAGCTCCAGGCCAAAGTGGTGGAGCTCAGGAGGAAACTGGATGACACGACGGCTGCCATGCAGGAGCTCGGCAGAGAGAACCAGTCGCTTCAGGTTGGCCCCAAAGCTCTAAAATAATGAGATGATGAAAAAGAAGTCTCTTTATCATAGCGATAAAGTTAGACGTTCTCTGATTGTGCCAGCTTCTCTTGATTCCTTTAGATCAAGCAGTCACAAAGTCTGACCAGAAAGTGGGCTGAGGATCACGAAGTGCAGAACTGCATGGCCTGTGGGAAAGGCTTCACCGTCACAGTCAGGAAGGTGGGTATGATTTTTGTTTTTAACCCACAAGAGAGCACGTTTGAGTCGTTCCTTACCCTCTTCTTCTCTCTGAATGTCCAGCACCACTGCAGACATTGTGGAAACATCTTCTGTGCCGAGTGTTCGTCAAGGAACGCCCTCACTCCGTCCTCTAAAAAGCCAGTGCGCGTGTGTGAGACGTGCTTCGAGGAGCTCCAAGGCTGATTTTCTTTTCTGTTTCCCCCCTCTCATTTCTTTAACCCCACTTACCCGCCCACTCCTACCTCCCCCCATCCCTACCCTACCCTTCCCTTCATCCCTACCCTACCCTTTCTATTCCAATGGGCAGAAGAAGGCATGTCTTTGTCATTTTTAATGTGCACTATAAAGGACAGACCCTGTGCAAAGACTCCCACCTGAATGTGACCTCTGACTCTGGTGTGGAGGGAAACAAGGAAAGGGATTTTCGCTGAGGAGACACCGGAGCCGTGCGATGGGTCGGGGTAGGACTGGTTGGGATTGTCTGTATCTGTTTTTGTGCCTTTGCTACTCCTGTGGACTGCCAGAGAGCGGAGACAGTGAAAATCAAAACACCTACCATTTCTTTTAAGTTCGTATCCCACTAGTAGTTATAAGGCATACGTTGTGAAATGTTTGGCATATTTGTTAAGACACTGCAAAAGTGAGTATTGTAAAAGTGATGTTGTAATCTGCCCTGCAAAGGTAAATGCAGTTAATTAGTATTTTCTTTTTATCGCTACAAAGCTCTGCAGCAGGCCCATCACAAAGATATGTGAGTTCTAATTTTTGTTGCAAGAAAACTCTTAAAAACTTAAGCGATCTTGCATTTTTTTTATACATCACCTCTCAAAGTGTAAAAACAGACATGTACACAATTAGTTGCTGGCAAAACGAGGCTGTGAAACCCTGTTGGGTTCAGGATTTCAGCAATCTATAAAAAAAGTTGTCTGTAACACTGTGCAGTGGAAATGATTAAACATCCTTCTAGGGATTTTTAATCTTAAAACACAGAAAAACCCTCCGTCAAAAGACTCGTGCACCAGCGTGTTTCTGTACAGACCTTCAGATCAGTTACTGTGTGTTTCCTTTGTGCGGCAGAGCGTTTGTGAGTCCGTTGGATTTAATGTATTCATGACCAAAGAATGTGTGCAGCAGGAATACAGCCGAGGTCTAAGCCCTGACTTTGTTTCATATATCAGTATTTTTTGACGTGTCGTCAATTTTAAGTCACAGGGTTGCATATTTTTATCTTGAAAACGACATATGTGGCGATCTGAGAGGCTTTTTTTTTTTATGTGAAATCGTGTTTTTGTTTTGTTGTTTCCTGTGCCACATTTCTCTTAACGTGTTATTTTCTTCAAATCGTGGTGCTTTCTGCAGACTTAAAGGTGCCTGCATGTTAATTTTTTTTGTTCCTTGCTGCTTGTCTCCACTCAGCAGCACTGACCTACTGGCTGGAGTTGTGTGTTTTTGTATGCGTGTTCTGCTTTCAAGCAATAACCGTGGAGGCGTGTGTGTGTGAAGTTGCTGTAACAGAGTGTGTATTTTAGTGTTAGGCCTGCTGTGTATGCTGAAATGCACTGTATGAATGTCGGCTGCTCAGAATCTCAGCTTCTCTCCGGCTTGTTGCTCGGGGGGCTTCGGTGCTGCTTTCAGGAGCAGCGGTTGCTGACGGCTCTCTGTCCAATGTGCCTGCTGCTGAGAACAATGTCAACGTTGATTCCTGCTTTGTTTAATTTATAACTGTTGATCGCTCCTGGTAAGATCTCTTGTGCAGTTGTCAGTAGGCTGGAGAAGGTCACGATGTAACAAGCAGCTTGCTTCAGACTTACTACGTTAGCTCTTATGCTTGTATCCTCATTACAAAAGAATGTCTGTCTCAGTTGCCATCTTTTGAAAACACCAGTCTTTTTGCTTCACAGTGGTTTTGTTATGTCTACCTCAGATTGGCCCAGGAAAAGCACTATTTCTAAATGATAGACATCACAAATGTTGTATCTCTGCCTGCATTCGATGAGGGATTTTGTGACTGATCTATTATAGTGTACAGACCCGAAACTCTACAGAGATGATTTGCACCTTATCGTATTCTGGGCTTGTTCGTATGAGAGCTCAGCTACAAACGTAGGACCACCGACTTTATACAGGCTTCGGCATTTCTAGCACCGCTGTACTCAACTGCTCATTAATACTAAGGCTGTCATCTTTGTAAATGTTTGTAATGAAAGAGAAAAATAAAATCTATATAACACTCGTGGGTGTAGAAACATGATGACAGTGAAACTGTGTGCGGATTCATCGGTGTCTTACTCATTTTTACCAAACGGCACCACAGACGTGAAGACACTGAATTGTGGCTTGCTTTGTGTTGCTCTCACTTATCATGCATGATGACTCTACTGGCCTGTGGCTCACATGTTTCTCCATTGTTTAGTCATCATCTTTGGCGGTTATGAAAGTGTGTTTTGACGCAAACATCCTGCATGTCACCGCTCGCCTTTAGCAGCGTCGACGTGACTTTGGCTCACTGGAGCTGGATGAGGGAAGTGATTTATGTTCACATGCACCGGATGATTTTTCTAATTGTCATGGCAAACGTAAAATAAAACCTGCAGTATGTTTGTATCTTACTGTGTCATGTTTTTGTCGCTCTGCAGGAATGACTCTCGAAGCCTGTAAAAGTGCTGAAGTTTGAGAAATGCACGCAGCACCAACATTTTGATAAACGGCAAATGACTGAAAGAGCAAGTCACATCTGAACCTGATGTTCATTCAGTGAACATTTCCCACCACACTGATTAATCAAGTAGAGTTTTTTAAATGAATTCTGGATGTTCTTCCATCCTGTCTCAAAATTCGAATCCATGCAGTGATAAAATACAAAAAGTCTCAAACCACCCCTCATTTCTTTATATTTTGCTAATATAATAATTTTCTTCCTCTTCCAGGCCTTCTGAAGGTCTTTTAAAGTTTTCCTTTGGATACTGGTTGCTTTTTTACTAATTTTCAGTCCTGTCCTTGAACCTGACTTTTTTCAGACAAATGTTATTTTTTTGTTAAGCAACTTAAGAGTGTGCTATGAATCATTCAACCATAAAAAGGGCTGAACCAGTGTAGTATCTACAGGCAGCAGACTACATGGCTGCAAACTTGGTATATCTTATGCTGTGTAGTATGTCCTTAAAAAATGAGTGGATGAATGGAGGACAAAAGAAGAGCAGATGGAAAATCCAGCAAATACTGATCTGGCACTGGTCTCAGGTGAAGGGTGGCTGTCAAGAAGCCATTATAAAAGAAGGCAAACAGAAAAAGCTGAGGTGTCTCAAATTAGACAGGAACTGGACTGAAATTGTCATCAATTTGAACGTAAAAGAAAAGGAGGTCAGGAGAGAGGAGCAGCAGTGAAGGTCCACAGCCATCTGTAAACCACGGTGGAGGCTGCATTTCAGCCAGTGGTGTCTGAGATCTTTTCAGAATTAATCATATATCCATTATAAATGCAGGAAAATATCATCACCACCACCTGCTATACAATAACATCTGGAAAACATCTGATTGGCAACTGCTTCATTTTTCAGCATTACAATGAAACATACTGTCAGTGCAGTAAAACCATACCTCGATATTAAAACAAACAACAACCCAATCAGTCATGGTTTGGCCTCCCCAGAGCCTGGACCTCAACATTACTGAAGCAGTGTGGGATTGTCTGCACAGAAAACAAAAGGGAGAAACATCCAAAGAAGAGCCTTGAATGTCCTTCAAGAAGCCTGGAGAGCTGTTCCTTAAGGACTGTAAGAAGTTACAAAAAGCATGCCTAAGAGATTAAGCTGCAGTGGTCATACTAAACTGTCAAGCTCTTTAGAATGCACCTATATCCTATTTTTAAAATATTGAATAACCAGGGGCGACTGAAGACTTTTGCACAGTACTGTATGAAGCATTATGAAACATCAGAAGTGATCAATAGCTCACAGACGATTTAAAAACTGGATGAAATGATGTGTGGAACGCTAAACACAACGTTTTACTACATAATGAGATGTTTATTTTACACTACTGTAGCAGCTGCCTTCACAGGCAAACAGTTTACAAAATCATCCTAGTGCTAGTGCAGTCATTTACAAGACACCAGGGGGCAGTGAAGTGCACATTAACAGTAGAAACATTTTCACATGGCTTCTAGTTCTGCTTGATGGGTCATATCTGTGAAGACTCCAGCCACAGTGAGGAGCTCTTTACTCGAGCCTGCTGAGAGTCCTGCTTCAGCAGCGCCGTCACTGCGCCCTCTATCTTTGACATCCAGGCTCTCTGGGGGGGAAAACAAGTGTTTAGAAAGAGAAATATCAGATTTATCAGTTTGAATAACTGATAATATTATAAATTGTTTAACTTAAAATTTCTTTGTAATGTTTGTTGCTGTAAGCTGTCTTAAACAGCTTCACAAAAGTAAGATTAAACAATACAGCAATTTATTTTTATTTTCCTATACATTGTTTATCTAAACCAAAATAACACAAACCTTTAAAAAGATCAAATGTATGGCTATGAATTTTTACTATAAATAAATCTGAACAGACATGCATACAAACTGAATTTAGAAATCATTTTAAATATTTTAGTTTCACTTTCTGTAGAGTTCACATCTTGCACTGATGTTTTGCACAAGGCAGAAATGTTTGGATAAACTTATGACACATTGTTTTTCTAAACATAATGTGATCTGTGTCCTGCATGCTCTTTTTGGAAACTTTTCAGGTATTCATAGTTGAATTGATCTACCTTGACAGCCTCTGACGCAGCTTGCAGGATGAATGCACCAATACACTGTTGGTAGCGGTTCTGGTGCATTACTATGAAAGAATGAGGCAACCCCGATGCTGTCAAGAAAGTACAAACACCTTCATTTAATAACACACATGGCATGCAAACATAAACAGAGAGACGTAACCTAAGGATATTTTGATTCTGTTGACTGCTTTGCTACGATGTGCTACAAACATGTGTTCTTTTTAAATTGTGTTTAGAGCTGGAAAACTCAATTAGAAGAATCTTAAAAATTTTACTTACAGGAGGCATTAAGTTGATCGATGTTTCTAAGTTGGAGTCGATCCAGAGAGATTGGCTGGTCGAGAACCATGAAGGTGCATCCCTCCTTCAGCATCTGATCCAGCTCCAGGTTTTTCAGAGGATTCTGCTCTGGACCTATGGACCTCTGCACAGGATGTCAAGTTATGAGGGATATGTAGTTAAGGCATCCTTGCACTAAATATCTATCATTAGCCTAGGTTAGAGTGAGGAAAGGTTAAAGAGTGACCCACCTTTTTGTTTCTCTTTATCTTTGTAATCAGCAAGAATTCATCAAAGAGGAACATATAGACATCTATGAGTTTTGCATTCTCTGGGAATTAACCACAGAAAGATGGCGTAAAGTTTTTAGTCAATTTGAAGCAGGAAGCGTGTGAAATGTGTTGGATTTATGCCAGCTGACACACCTATGAGGACGAGTTTCCCTTCGTGCAGCAGACTCCTGTGAGAAATCAGATTATCCAGTGTGACAGCCTTCAGAAGATGTTTCAGATTCTGAAAGAAAAGCAGTGAGTCACATCAGAAAACATTTTCACCTTTTAGCGCTTTTCAGACACATCGGTCTTTCCATTAATCTGACAGCAACTCAGTGTGTTGGCTTCATGTCTGAATGAGCGCCCTGGCCCTCTACTAGTAACATGTACATATCCCTTTAAGCACAGCACGTCTTAAGTGCATACCATTGGATTAATAAATAAGTATGCGCATGATAGCGAAAGAGCAAGTCTCTCGTGTCTAATTTAAGATGCATCTTTGGTATTTCAAATCCAGATGAGCTGTCTGTGTGAAGGCTAGAGGTAGCTGCTGCAAACAGGTAGTACACAAAAACAAACACGTTCACATAAACAGATAACAATGGTGGAACGAACTAAATGTTCAAAACTGTGGTCACATTTAACTACGGTTACATGCTGATAATACCAGTACCACAGGTGCAAATAAGTATTGTCAGCACTGATGATAGTTAAATGCTCACGATACTTATCTGCAACAAGTCCTTTACACGTATGACTTACACAGCACCATACCACAACAGTCCCCCTCAAGGCAATTTATACTTTACAATTATAACTTACAATGTAAAAGCAAAGACTCCAACAATTATACCGTCCCCCTATGAGCAAGCACGTATGAAAAGCTTTCTTTTAACAAGAAGAAACCTCCGGATCAGAACCAGGCTCACTTAGGGGCAGCTATCAAGGAACTGCTTCATGGTGAGGAGAAAGAGAAGAGAAAAAACTGACAGGACAAAACACAAATTTCGGAAGAGAACGCGTGTCACAGTGTATGACAGGGAATCTCCCAGAAGCCTGTAGCAGCATAACTAAAAGGTGTTTCAGGGTCATTGATCGAGCAGCAACTATAAGTTTTATGAAAAAGGAATATTTTAATGTGTTTAGAAGGTATCTGTCTTCCAAGTGCAAACTGGGAGGTGGTTTCACAGCAGAAGCTCTTTGCCCCTACAACTGCTGAGTGGACTGGTCCCATTAAAACAAAAGGGAAAAAAATAAGTGCATTTACACACATGCAAGTTTCTCTCCTTTGGTCTCCGAGTCTTTCAGTTTCACAGCGTGCTCTGCACCTGGACGACAGACTTATTACCTTAGTATAAGTGCTATGAAATGTCAAGCTGCCCAAAAAAGGAAAATTAACTGTCTTCTTTTCACTGCTCTCACTTACACCAAGTGTTTGGTACTTTTTCTATTCCACTCTGTATGCAAAGCCCGTTCCCTTGCCACATGTACGGCGCAGAGGAGAAAAAGTGAAGATAAAATATGAAGGGAATTCAAGCAGAAGTGTTAATCCACCTACAATGACAGGGAAGAAACACTGTCTTAGGAAAAAAAGAAGAATAGTGCTGCTGTCATCCTCCCATTCAAATTGAAGCTAATATTTAAAGGTGTGAAACTGAACCATTAGCAAATGACACAGTGCACTGTAAAACAAGTTTGTTAACTGTAAAACTCTAAATACTGCTATTCAATGCTTTTCAGACCTGATTTTCAGATAATTTGATCAGTTTATTTGATGATAATCAGGCACTGGAGGATCAAGTGTTGGCACATCTGTGTGAAACTTTGCTCTTTCAACACAGTTCCTGAAGACACAAACACACCCAAATAGCAATATATACACAAACACAGGACAGACCTCAGGGATGAACGCACGCTTGTCCCTCTCCCATACAGGCAGCCAAACCAGGGCATCTCTCAACTGTTTCACTTTCTGGTAGTTATCCAGCCATTTGACCTTTCCTTCTAAATCACCTGTAAACAGAGAGGACAGGCGACTGAATGTCATTAAGGACAAAAACGGGTCCTCAGACTCAAATTGATTACTGGCAACTTCATTCATGTCTGACACATCACAAAAAACTCCTGCTACATTTCCAGTACCTTTTATTTTATGTAACATACACCTACGTAAAATATGCATTTTATAATGTACCAAAGTGGATAATGAACTTGATTACCTTCATTTACAATGCTATACAGTGATGCCATACATGGGCGTGACTATATCGTGAGAGATTTCAGCTGTCTCTGCTTTTACAGTAAATATCCCCCACACCCACAGAGGACTTTGGTCTACACATCCTAGCTGTGATTACAATACTCATTGTCACCTATGCTTTACACAATCATAACCTTTTAAAAGGTGCGGTAAAACACACCTCGTGGCAAAACACGCCTTTTTAATGGTTATGGGACAGGGTTTAATTAAAGATTTGTGAACCCCACGCTGTTTCGTTTGGTACGGTTATTTGTTCAACGCGGCAACATGACATTGAGTTGGACGGGTGCAGAACATTTCCCACAGCCTGTCCTTCCAGTTATATAATAAACTGCCAAAACAGGTCTGCAAGCAGAGGCTTGCAGTGAAAAATAAATGGTCAAGGCCTCCTGGCTGATATCCAAAGCATGCAACCTGTGTGCTGACAGGCACTGATACTAGCTGGCCTGTTTATGTTGACAGACTTACGTCCACTTAAAAAGCCCTTCTATCTAGATATGTTTGTAAACCACCAGGAGGCAAACACCTCTAGAGGCGTGCTGAAGAAACACGTGAGTCATGATCAGCTGATTAACATTACTCAGACGCCTGACTCAAAACATTCATTTTGCAAGGTGACAAGACCTGTGCAGAGTGCTTAAATTTAGCAGGCCTGAAACAGTAAAAGCTTATTTAGTCAGGTAGTGTCTCCAAATAAGGTCAGCCGAAATCTGTATCAAGAGGAGAGCATTTTGATAAAAGAAGGGAATTTTCGAATTCAGTGCTCACATATCGATTTGTCCACTTGTTCTGCTATAAGTTCCAGCCCGCGGGTTTCGTCCTCCTTCTGACATCTCTTTGCGATATTCCGCAACAGCAGCGGGTATCGAGTTAGTCTCTGCAGCGGCGCCACCAGCAAGTCGCGCAGGTGAAGCCTTCGGCACTGCTCGCTCCTCTCACACCACTGAGGAGAAAAAAGGAGGGACAAAGAGTGGGCACAGTGACAGAACGAGTGAGGTCAAATGTTTGAAAGGACTTGACATTGTAGGGAAGGGAGGGAGAGGGTGGGCAGTGAAATGCGTGTGAGAAGAAATTATGTGTAAGACCAAAACACAATGACAGTCCCAGCAAGCACGTCAGCATGATGACAGGGAAAGTTACACAAGGTACAAGCGGTGACATTCCTCTCATTGGCAGGCCGCTGTGACACTGAACTGATTGTTTGCTATTTGGGCACCAATGCTCCTGTGAGTCCTCTCTCACTCTGGCACACAACACCTCCTGCATTGTCATGGTACACAGCGTCCTTCCCACTGTGCTGACTGGCACACTCACACACACAGACACACACCAGTAAGACCTCTCCTGTACCTTCACGTAAGTCCCAAAGTCCTCTCTGGGCTTCAGACTGTCCAGATACAGAAGAGCCGTGGAGTAGTTGAGGCAGTACGTCTGCAGGCAGCGGCATATGCTCTCCTGGAAAGCCTGCCAGCAGACAGTAGCGTTAGACAAACACTGGGATACAGGCTGCTGGGTCGCGTCAGCTGTTAAGCTGCAGATAAACATATCATAAAAAAGTACAAAGAGGATGCTAATCCGTATGCACACACACACACACAGAAATGTGAAATGTGTGTTTGTCGAGGTACATGCGTCTAAGATTTTCCTGTGATGTTTCTGTTAAACTTTTAATAGTTTTATGTAATTTTAACTAGAGTTAGGTAACCTTTTTCCTTCTCTGCGAGCTTTGAGGATGATGCCATATTTTCAACATACTCTTGTGATGATAGAAAGGAAGATGGAACAGATAATAACAAAGCACATGCTTAGATTTCAAAGTACAGTTTAAATGCAAGCGTGCTAAATTTGCTCAGTGAGAGCATCCTGATGGCCGTCCTCTTTTTTAAAAAAAAGTAAAGTCAGCTGTGTATTTGTGTTCTCATAAAAACATCTGCATTAAGGAGATACTTTTCTGGGTACTAGTTATCACACTTGATTATTGGTTGTATTTAGTTTAATCTCCTAAAACTGTGTGCCCTGGAATTTGGTTTGTCTATGTGGGCAGCTAGAAATCTTAGTCAAGCTTGAAGGTGTCGATTTTGGAGCAGGAGCTTCTCTCAGTCCATGGTGATGTAAAACGCTTGTGCAGTTACCAGTTCATAGCAGACTGGAGCCTCGGAACAAATTCCTCTCGTGTGGCTATGGTTAAAGGCCAGGTATGTGCCGACAAACCAAGCAATTTCAATGAACTCCAATTCCACCTAAATATCTGTATGTGTATTTTTAATCCTGTGTGGATTAGAGAAAATCCAAAATAAAGTCCAACTTGTGTACCCAGTTCTTGTTTTTTGAAGTCATTAAAGATATATGCTATACAATCAGCCTACCCTGGAAAATGAACAATCCAAAGAAATTATAAAAGCCCAAAATTACCAAAACATGATCAGTGTACTTAAATGTTTGACCTCAACTGTACGAGGATATTACATTTTGGCTTTTCTGCACGTTATATCAGGTCCAGCTGTTTCTTAATAGCTAGGAAAAAATAAAAATGCTTCCCAAATAAGAGCTTAAGGTTAATAAATTCAAACTATGCAGCTATTCTTCAAATCTTTGAAAAAAATAAACCTGTTTATAAAAATACTTTAAGGATTATATAATAATTAATCCAGATGAACATATCATTCATACTTTTTCTATCTATTTTGATTGTCTTATCAGCAGACTAGTGAATACTGCTGTCACTGAGTCCAAATGTGAATCACACTTGCCTTCCCCAGCAGATCCAGCAGGGTGGGCCTGCCACCCTCAGTAATCTCCAACATGTTCTTGATAACGCGGAGGAAGCTCTTTAGGAAACCTGAGCTCACCTGGAGCAGAAAACAGTGTCAAATGTCACCACAGGGCCATGTGACATGGTTATAATATCACTGAGGTATTATGTTAAGATAATTGTTAACAAAGTTTTTTTACACCACATTTTTGTATCTTCTGATTTTTTTTGCTCACCATTAAATAACCTTTAAATAAAAAGCTAGCATTTTAAAATAATACAGCTGGAACGACTTATCATTAGCTCTTTCATAGTAACCTTATGTTGATGTGACACCAAACCATGTTGTTTTAAGGATATGAAGGCAACTGTTGTTAAAAATTATTTACATAAACTCCTCATGCAAATGATTTGCATCAATTCTCACCAGGCAAAGCTCATTGAGATTCGCAAACAGCCTCCATGAGTCAATATCTGTTAGGCAGTTCGTCAGCTGCAGGTTTGTGAGCGTAGCCGAAAACACCTGAGAGGCACAAAGAAAGCAGAAAGAGAATAGGTCCGAGGCCTCTCTCGTGCCAGCATTAAATTTCAAATCCTCTGCTGGAAAGACGGGAAAATCCAAAGAGACTTTTACACGAACTCCAAAGGCGGGAATTCAGTGAGAAGAAGACAAAGAAGCAGGTGTTCAGTTTCATTTGGGTTTGGTCTATTTATTTGTGATCCTGTGTGTGTTTTTGTGATTGTGTGCATTGTGAGGCTCTGTAGGGAAAGAGTCACCTCTTTGAGAACCATGAGCTGATCCACGAAGTAAACACACTCGCTGGTGAAGAGCTCCCAGATGGTCTCTTGTCTCTTGAAGCCCTGAGGGTCAGAGGAAGCACTGACCTGGGAAGACTGGTCTTGCAGGAACTCAGCCAGAGAGTAGTCCTGCTCACAGATACACAAAAAGACAAGAAGCTATAACTCAAAGAAAAGACTGCATCCTCCACAGAAATCTCAGCAAACATGTTTATTTTATGGCTGTAAATTTCCTACCGCCACTATTATAGATTCAGGAGTATCTCAGTATTTGTTTGTGTACATATACAGTTTGACTTGTGTAGTCACTGCCTTGAAATTCTGGTTCTTACACAGTCTGTGTCATTCAAACATTGTAGGAGCTTCCATGTAACTGTCATCTTCTCATTTCTGAGTCATCTGGCAAACACTGAGTTGTATTTGACTTGGAAATCTGGATCGCTAAGTACAGTAGTTTGCCTGGATCACAAAGTCACTGAACATACAGAACCAACATAATGATTTACAAAACAAACAGCAGCTAATAGCGCTCATTTCTTGCCTTATATCTCTGAAGCTCAGAGTTTCTCCAGTCTTGAATCTGAGCAGTTGAGAGATATTTCTCAATATCTGACACTGTG
Source organism: Oreochromis aureus (assembly GCF_013358895.1). Lineage (NCBI taxonomy): Eukaryota > Metazoa > Chordata > Actinopteri > Cichliformes > Cichlidae > Oreochromis > Oreochromis aureus. Next base: position 8,057,870 of record NC_052948.1, on the reverse strand, counting down.
CATGTCTGCGGCTTCCCTTTACTCTGAAAGAAAAAAAAAAAAAATTAGGCAACACAGGCAGATTTTTAGGGCTGTGCACTAGCCAAGAAAAAAGGGTGTGTGCCTAATTGTTGTTAATATCTGTTCACATAACAACCCAGCAGTCTCAAAAACTAAATTAACAAGTTTGGCTCAAGTTCTGCATTTCAAGTGTTGACCAATTACAAAAATCTGTGTGGGCCAAAAGGGATAAGAGGAAACACGCTAATCTGCTTTGGGAAGTGGGTCAGAGAACAATGTCCAAACCAACTGCTCACTCCTAAAACAAAGTACATCAAAACAAATTACAAGCATGCCACTGGCACCAGTCACACACATCGATGACTAGCAGAAATACAAATGCACTTACCGTACTACGCCTCGAAAAAGGCCACTTTGACTTCTTGGTATCTGTAAAAGTTGAGACAGTGAAAAGAAGCGTGAGCATTTTAAGTTTGAGTCACAGCTTACTGAAAATGTAAAAAAAAATCTTTTATTTTTTGTAAAGTGACCAACACAAATTCTGTCCTTTTGCTTTTTCAAATTCTAGAAATACAAATAATGCTCCCTTTTTGACACAGCAACACTAGACTGATGTCTATTCATAACTCTATATAGCACTTTCTACAGATTATCTCTAGTCGGTCTGTTCTACAGGTGTGTAGATAAAGTTATAAACCGCACTTTTAGCAAAGATGTAATAATAAAATAGGATGTAACTTACAATAATCTCGACTTTGAATAAATTTAATGCTATAAAACCATTAACATCATTATAAAAAAGTAATTATAGTAGTTAGTTTAAGTTAATTTGAGGTTTGAAATTCAGCTAAAACACAAACCTTTATTAAAGTACTAAATTAAACATTAATCAATGTAGCTTTCAAGTATTTCAGTAATTGGTAATAGTGGGGGGAAAAACATTTTGCAGTATTTTCGTAGTATTTTTACTTGCATCTAAACAGGAACATCAAATAAGTATATTTTAGTCATAAATTTAAATAGTCTGAGAATACTATGAACAGGAGGGCTCAGCTCATGCACCATCATCTGACATAATGTTAGCTGAGCAAACTTGATTGATATCAAACTGAGAGTAGATTGACTCTGCATTAGGGTAACATTTATGGGAGGTTTTATTGATGGTGTTTATAATCAGCCTCATTTTGCAGCCAAAAAACATAAGTGAAGTGAGATAACTTTATCTTTGTGTTACTGGATAAAACAGATACAAATGTAATTAGCAGATACTCAGGATATCGCATGCCGAAAATTTGCAGTGATATTGCATGGTGGCGTGCCTGGTGAGTCCCACGTCTAAAAATAAAAAGTTCATGGAAATTCATAAAGTAAACTGACAAAAAAAAATCTAACTGTTGTGCACACATTTGAGTCGATCAACACAACAACGAGCAAGGACACGATACAACCAAGCAGGAAGCAGGAAGTTCATTTTGCTGTGAAGCATTACAACAATAGACATATTGACTCAATAACAGACACATACTAATTCATGAGCAAGCATCACCTAAACAGAGGGCAGACTGCAATCTGCTGGGACTGACAGAGGTACCTGTGAAGTTTGAGTCATTTAGTAAGTCAGCTGCTCCATTGGACACGAAAAGATCTCCTGGAGAAACATCCAAGCCGGGCAAACTCACAACGACGGAGCTCCGTCTCCTCTGATAAAGTCTGAGGACACAAAAGCAGACAGGTGGACAATTTAAGATGGAAAAAAATCCAAATACGCAAACAAAGAAAAGACAAAACAACCAAAAAAACCAAAAACTAGTTCTTCATACTAAGAAGAAAAGCTCATCAGAAATGTACAGTTCAATGATTCTTACTCCATTGTAAGTGTATTAAATTCTAAAAGAATGGAAATCATACAAGCAACAGGAAATCACAGAATTCCTATTTGTGGTTTTACATTGTTGGGATACCACTGAAATACCATCCGCATTGTGCAGCAACCCGGCGATTAACATAGGATAAGTGTTATGTGTCTGATTATCCGTGGATAGATGCTTGTTAATGGATCGCCCTATTTGTGTGGAAGGAGGCAAGCTGTCAATTTGTGCCAGTTATAATCCGCTTGGTCTGCTTTTCATAGTTAGTAACGGAGGCATGGCTGTGGCTGGAAAAACACAGGCTTGCCTCTCAGCCTCAGGCAGGGCTTAAACGGCCACTGTTCTCAAGTGTTTTGACTTATCCTTATGCTGTTGCTGCACTTCTGGGATTACTGCTGAAAGCAAAAATGGACGTTCACATGTTGAAATTAAAAACTAAAAGCCCAGTGATAAATCTTCATAAGCAATGGAAGTTGACCCTGGAATATGCAGGCTAAATATCTAGAAAGGGCACAGCCATGGAAATGTTTTCATTTGTTGTAAAAGCCCAAAAGGAAGAACTTGATTGGTGACAGCATGACATTAAGCCGTCCCAATGCTAAATAGACAACTGCAGTCATTAAACATGACTGCATACAGCTATAAAAAAGGGCGCAAAGTAGCCAGACTTTGCTAAAGCTAAGGCTCACTTTGAACATGCTGACACTGATCGACAAGCGGTCAGTGACCCACGTCAACACTCTGCGGTTTGGCTTTTAAATATTTTAGTGCCTTTGACTTCAAAAAGGAGAATTTAAGCAGGAATCAGTAGTAATGAAAGTAACAGATTAAGGGGAGATAACAGCAACACACAATGTGGCTAAAAACCATAAGGAAGTGTGACTGACAGATGAGGGCTAATGCCCCTGTTTAGATTAACAATACAATACAGTGGAGCAGAAGTAAAAGCAAGGGGAAGAAAATGCAGGAACAATTTATGTAAAACTTCTTCATTAGATTGAAGGAGGAAGTGTTCTTCCCCTCACGGCACATCACATCCCCTCACACAGGACCTGCATTCTTGCTGCTGTGCCTGCACAATTGCAAAAGTACCCTACGAGACTAATTCGAGTGCACATGTAGGCCGCATGGCTGCAGGGCCAACTCGTACACTTGGAGAATAAGTAAGTCTACAACTGAGCGGGGGTAACCTGGTACGTTTTTCCTCTAGGACACTTTTGTTCAACTGTGAAAGCACCAACTGTTCTTCGCTCTCACTGGATGGGCCGTTTTCTTCCTGGTAAACTGATACGACACCCACGTCCAGATCAATGTAAAGATGCTGAACAGAGAGACAGATAACAGTCGGCAGTAGCACCTGAGCAATGTAGGGGACATGTGGCACGAAAGGTACAATTACCTCTTCATACCAGGCCAGTGTCGCCTTGCAGTTCATTCCACAGCATCCTCACAATGACATCCTGTTGGTTTGTGGCAGCTCAGAAAGCTTTCTCTTTGTCCGCCTCTCTGCTACAGAGAGCACTCGTAAAAATGGCCGCTTTGTTCATGCATAACAAGAGAAATAATGATGCCCCCAAACAAGACTGTCCCAACCGAGGCTCGCAAAGGCCCGGTCACTGTAAGAGGCACAGTGCCAGGGTGTAATTACAGGGACAATAGCTGCCTAATTATCCGGTGAGGGGAAGAGCCTGGACGCCTATTAGGAGGGGTGTGGGCAGCAGTAAGGGAAAACAGCCTTAATGAGGCTTTGTCTAGCCCATACATAACCATAGGACTCTCAAAACTTAACCCACCAAGCTTATGAAGCATTAACAAAGACACGAGTGACAATGAGTGCACAATAGGGATCCTCAAAGCAAAGGTCCAATCATCCTCGCTTGCTCTCAAGCACCAAGAGAGCACACAATTCAGAGGCACTCTGACGTGTTGTAACTCGGATTTTGGGTTGTTTTTGTGAGTGGGTGAAACAGAAGGACAAAAATAAAAAAAGAAACCATATGTGACAGCTGTATCTGTTCCAGGAAGAGTTTTACGACTGGGTAACACAGACAACATGCAAAACAGTCCAAGGTACACTTACCTATCATGGCAGGGTTCCTTCTCCTGTAAGAAAAAAGAACTTTGTTAGTGACCTCATCTTTCCAAATCAGCAGTTATACTACACGCCACATCAGCACTGTCTCGCTCCACAATCAGGACCAAGCAGAGGGTTCACAGACCTCCTGCCGCTAACAACACCACTATATCACTTTCAAAGACATTCAAATTTGAATCAGTATTTTAAGTGGTCGCTTGCATTCAAAAGCCTCTGATATTGGAGGAGAATGCCGGTGCTCTATTGAGGATCGGCTCGCTTGAATACCGTGAGCTGATGAATAGATCTCCCCATTATCTTTTTCCATCGCTCACTGACCCCTCCATTATTAGGTGACTGCTGACTGCGGTGAATAGGGGCCCGAGGAGAGCACTTCCCAGGGCTCTCCAGGCAGTGGGCTTGGTCAGAGCTGTCAGTGCATGTAACTGCTGATTCATTTGCTGTCAAAAGCTCGCATTGTGAGTGACCACTGCGGGAGGCAAGGCCGATTGAGGGAATGAAGGTTTTCCTCAAGGAAGGAATGTGTAACCATTTAATTTTTAGACTTTGCCAAAAAAGAAGAAAAAAATCTGCATTAGATTACAGGAAATTTATGTGTGGCGATGGGGAAGAGGTTTGTGTGAAGGTTATGAAAAATAGTCTTTTTCCTGAGTAAATATGCAAACACTAAATTTACAAATACGTAGTAAAAGCTCACCTGAACTTCATCTTCAGGAAATCCATTGTCTTTAATAAGAAAAGGATGAGCACTGTGACATTCTTGTTCCACAGAAGTGATACTGTTGTCAAAAGTCTTTGATCTATGCGATCTGCTTCGCTGTTGGCCTGAGGATGACACTGGCTGATGATCGGCCTCACCGTCAGAGAGCGGGCTCGCTGCAAGAGGAGAATTTACTCTGTGTCCTGGTGACAGGGGACTTATGGGGGATCCTGTGCTTGCAGATGATGGCTCCTCCTGAGTGCTCCCCATCCTTTGAGGCTCTCTAAAATCTATTTGAGGACGTCGGGTGCTCCTCATCCTCCTCAAGGTGGGAGATGTGGAGATACGTCCAGGAGCCTGGCGGTCAAACTGAAAGAAAGGTGCAGCCGAGTTGTCTGGGTTTACCAAAGATAAATGTCTCAGTTTGGAGTGTGTCCGTTTGAGATCTATGTGCATTATGACTGGGTTACTGGTCTGGCTCTCTTTGTGCTCAAAAGATGGCGAGTCCGTTTGCGTCTCAGCATCCGCCACACCTGTTGTGACAACTTCATTTTCAGCCCATTCAATGTAGCTCCAGTCCAGCTTCTTTTCATTGTCCGTGTCCTTATCCTGCAGAATGACGTGCTTTAGCGAAGACATTGTAACCTCAAAGGCATTGTAGGGCTGCATAGATCAGGAAATGTGTAATCTTATAGTCTGATTTTTTTTTCTCCTTCCACTCGAGCTCAGATGATAATCCTGCATTCCAGTCACTGTTCACATCGTTTTACTTCTCCTGGGAAAAGATGAGAATTAGTCATCAGATAAAAGCAAATGAAACCAGGCACAAGCCTACATCCAAATATGAGTTTAAAAAAGTCGCCTGGCACTAAAGAAGCCCTGAAAATACATCGTGTGTTTATATAGTTTACGATACAGATGGAGTAGCTCACATATCCAACAGCAGAATCATAGCCCAGTGTGGCAATAGAGGTCTTGGCAATGTGGCGCTAAAGAGGCCACGCACCTTGCACTACCTCTACTGACTCAGGTTACCATCTGCTCCTGCGTTTGCATATTGATGTAGCCTTTCTCTTTTTTACTATTCCGTTGTCCTAATGAACTCTCACACTGTCTTTCACTGTTTACTTAAAGCCGAAAGAGCAGTTAACTCGGCACATCCACGAGCGGACAAAGGTTAAGGGAATAAAGACAAAAAATATCGATTTAACCACATCAACGAGTTATCTTAATAAATAAACGTTAACGTGAAGAGTGAGACCGCACAAGCGCCGAAAGAGGGAAAAAAAATTAACAAGCCTGGTTTACTTTCATCCTCCGGTGCCTCGCGACCACTCGGACCGACCGCTCGCGGTGAAGGCTGACCGAGGGGAGTCCTGCTGGATCTCTGGATACAAGGCCGAATATTAACTTATTTCTTAATTCTCCCTCCAGAGTGGAGCTCCTACTGCTGGTCCGTGTAGAGAGAAGTGAAGGAGGGAGCGGAGCGTTTCATTGTTCAGAGCTTTGAAAGGTGCGACTGCTCTGCTCTCTCTCTCTCTCTCTCTCTCCAGCCACCGCGGTCAAGTGAACCCTCACTTACGAAGTCACAGTCAAGCTAGCCGCCCCGCCAGCCGCACCTAAAATGTGGTTGCACTACTCTTACGTATATTACGGTACGGATGAAGACCTGCTTAGAAACGCAGTCTTTTGTGTCCTAACACTATTTTACTTCAATATCCACTCCCAGTTTTGGTTCATCTCCACTTTTCCCCTTGTGCAGTGGCGGTCCTAGCCTGTTTGGCGCCCTGGGCGAACACCCCCTCTGGCGCCGCCCCCACACACACACACACACACACACGCACACACACATGAAGAGAGAGAGAGTATGCATTGTATGCAAACGGCTACTAAACAGACATCATAATTCGTCATACAATGAGAACAGGACAAATCAACAATTGACACTGACTAATTAATATTATATTATTGTATATAATATATATATATATATATATTGTTTGGAGTTTAGTCTGTTACTGTTACTATTTTACCATTTCTTCTTGGAGGAACTGTAACCCACATAATTTCCTTAGGGATTAAGAAAGTATTCTGATTCTTAATGTTTTAGGATACATGACCTGCCATTATCCAATGACACATCTGCTTACCTGTATCTTTTGCTCGTTTCTCCTTGTAGGAGCCATAACTAAATGTATTGAATTTTAATGATCACTGGGTTTTCATTTGTTTGGTTGCTATGGTGATGTGTAACAGGAGTCACGTGGGTGGTAGCGGTGACATTAAGAGGGCGTTGTCAGTCTGTCATTCACTGGTTTGATTTTGACAGAGCAGGGCTGGGTAGCCGTAGTTTTGTTGACCGCAGCACAACGAGTTTCCCTTGTTGCATTAGAGCCTGTGATGTTTTAAGAGTTTGAATCGCGAGCCGATCACATTGCTCTGTAAACTTTTCAAGCACTTTAATAAACAAGGAAGCAATTCCACCTCTCGCATTATTGCATAAAGTTCACAGCGCGTCAGGCAAATAGGCAGGCTCAGTCCCCGGCCTCTAGCGACTGTGGAAGTCGCTTCACTCCTCCTCTTCTTTCTCTTTTTTTTTAAACTTTAAAAACGGGTTGTGTGTGAGACTTTAAATCAACAAAATATAAAATATACATTTTAAATTGTTATTGATCCCTTTACCCCAAGTCCTAAAGTGTATATTTATTTTTTACTCTTAAATATTTATTGTTTGTTTACTTGCACTGCTGTAACTGGAGCCTCGTCGTCTCATCTCTCTATATACTGGACTGTATGTAGCGGAGAAGACAATAAAGTTTACTATGACTTCAGCAGCGAGCAGGTGCACCGAGGGCTCTCGCGCTCACTTTTCGCGTATAAATTTTGAAAAAACATCGGTGCAAATTGTAAGTTTGTATCATAATGTCTGGTGTTTTCGTATTTGTTGGTTTGTTTTTATTTTGTTTTATTTTGCGAGTTGGTAATTTTGCTGCTCCAGCCAGCCAGAGAATCCCCGCCGCCCCGCCCTCTCCTCCCTGTGCCGCAAGCAGCAGGCGCACCTCGCAAACGGAGGGCGCCCTTACTCCCAGCAAATGGGCGATAGAAAACCGATCGGTGCCTATGACATTCCCAATATGCGCTGGCATGATGTCGGGGCAGCATGAGTACGAGCAATTTTTTTTTTTTGCCGATGCCCGTGATGCCGCCCCCCACCACGATGCCGCCCTGGGCAACCGCCCGTGTCGCCCGTATCTAAAACCGCTACTGCCCTTGTGATCCACAGCCAAGATTACTGTACGAATCAGCGAAAATTAACAATAACATTTACCCAATATACAGAACTGTATTTTTAATATCTTCGTCTTTGACCTCAGATTACATAAAAACTGTAAGAGGTGACACAGATATCTCACTGGATTCTGACTCTGGGTGACCCCCACTCTTCACCCTGTGGTCCACAGACAAATTTACTGTACGGTTTTCCTGAAAATTGATAGTAAACTTTGCACATTTTACTCTACTGTACTCTATATATTCCCATCTTTGACCTCAGATTACAGGAAAACTGTAAGAGGTGACGCAGATATTTCACCGGATTCTGACTCTAGGCCATCTCCACTCTTCACCCTGTCATCCACAGACAAATTTACTGTACGGTTTTTGAGAAAAGTGATAGTAAACTTTGCACATTTTACTCTACTGTACTCTATATATTCCCATCTTTGACCTCAGATTACAGGAAAACTGTAAGAGGTGACGCAGATATTTCACCGGATTCTGACTCTAGGCCATCTCCACTCTTCACCCTGTCATCCACAGACAAATTTACTGTACGGTTTTTGAGAAAAGTGATAGTAAACTTTGCTCAATTTACTCTACTGTACTCTATACATTCTCAACTTTGACCTCAGATTACAGGAAAACTGTAAGAGGTGATGCAGATATTTCACTGGATTCTGACTCTGGGTGACCCCCACTCTTCACCCTGTGGTCCACAGACAAATTTACTGTACGGTTTTTGAGAAAAGTGATAGCAAACGTTGCACAATTTACTCTACTGTACTCTATACATTCCCATCTTTGACCTCAGATTACAGGAAAACTGTACGAGGTGCCGCAGATATTTCACAGGATTCTGACTCTAGGCAACCCCCACTCTTCACCCTGTGATCCACAGACAAATTTACTGTACGGTTTTCCTGAAAATTGATAGTAAACTTTGCACATTTTACTCTACTGTACTCTATACATTCTCAACTTTGACCTCAGATTACAGGAAAACTGTACGAGGTGACACAGATATTTCACTGGATTCTGACTCTGGGTGACCCCCACTCTTCACCCTGTGATCCACAGACAAATTTACTGTACGGTTTTTGAGAAAATTGATAGTAAACTTTGCTCAATTTACTCTACTGTACTCTATATATTCTCATCTTTGACCTCAGATTACAGGAAAACTGTAAGAGGTGACGCAGATATTTCACTGGATTCTGACTCTGGGTGACCCCACTCTTCACCCTGTGGTCCACAGACAAATTTACTGTACGGTTTTCCTGAAAATTGATAGTAAACTTTGCACATTTTACTCTACTGTACTCTATACATTCTCAACTTTGACCTCAGATTACAGGAAAACTGTAAGAGGTGACGCAGATATTTCACCGGATTCTGACTCTAGGCAACCCCCACTCTTCACCCTGTGATCCACAGACAAATTTACTGTACGGTTTTTGAGAAAATTGATAGTAAACTTTGCACAATTTACTGTACTGTACTCTATATATTCCCATCTTTGACCTCAGATTACAGGAAAACTGTAAGAGGTGACACAGATATTTCACTGGATTCTGACTCTGGGTGACCCCCACTCTTCACCCTGTGATCCACAGACAAATTTACTGTACGGTTTTTGAGAAAATTGATAGTAAACTTTGCACAATTTACTGTACTGTACTCTATATATTCCCATCTTTGACCTCAGATTACAGGAAAACTGTACGAGGTGCCGCAGCTATTTCACAGGATTCTGACTCTAGGTGACCCCCACTCTTCACCCTGTTATCCACAGACAAATTTACTGTACGGTTTTTGAGAAAATTGATAGTAAACTTTGCTCAATTTACTCTACTGTACTCTATATATTCTCATCTTTGACCTCAGATTACAGGAAAACTGTAAGAGGTGACGCAGATATTTCACTGGATTCTGACTCTGGGTGACCCCCACTCTTCACCCTGTGGTCCACAGACAAATTTACTGTACGGTTTTCCTGAAAATTGATAGTAAACTTTGCACATTTTACTCTACTGTACTCTATATATTCCCATCTTTGACCTCAGATTACAGGAAAACTGTAAGAGGTGCCGCAGCTATTTCAAAGGATTCTGACTCTAGGCAACCCCCACTCTTCACCCTGTTATCCACAGACAAATTTACTGTACGGTTTTTGAGAAAATTGATAGTAAACTTTGCTCAATTTACTCTACTGTACTCTATATATTCTCATCTTTGACCTCAGATTACAGGAAAACTGTAAGAGGTGACACAGATATTTCACTGGATTCTGACTCTGGGTGACCCCACTCTTCACCCTGTGATCCACAGACAAATTTACTGTACGGTTTTTGAGAAAATTGATAGTAAACTTTGCACAATTTACTGTACTGTACTCTATATATTCCCATCTTTGACCTCAGATTACAGGAAAACTGTACGAGGTGCCGCAGCTATTTCACAGGATTCTGACTCTAGGTGACCCCCACTCTTCACCCTGTTATCCACAGACAAATTTACTGTACGGTTTTTGAGAAAATTGATAGTAAACTTTGCTCAATTTACTCTACTGTACTCTATATATTCTCATCTTTGACCTCAGATTACAGGAAAACTGTAAGAGGTGACGCAGATATTTCACTGGATTCTGACTCTGGGTGACCCCACTCTTCACCCTGTGGTCCACAGACAAATTTACTGTACGGTTTTCCTGAAAATTGATAGTAAACTTTGCACATTTTACTCTACTGTACTCTATACATTCTCAACTTTGACCTCAGATTACAGGAAAACTGTAAGAGGTGACACAGATATTTCACTGGATTCTGACTCTGGGTGACCCCACTCTTCACCCTGTGATCCACAGACAAATTTACTGTACGGTTTTTGAGAAAATTGATAGTAAACTTTGCTCAATTTACTCTACTGTACTCTATATATTCTCATCTTTGACCTCAGATTACAGGAAAACTGTAACCGCAGCTATTTCACAGGATTCTGACTCTAGGCAACCCCACTCTTCACCCTGTTATCCACAGACAAATTTACTGTACGGTTTTTGAGAAAATTGATAGTAAACTTTGCTCAATTTACTCTACTGTACTCTATATATTCTCATCTTTGACCTCAGATTACAGGAAAACTGTATGAGGTGCACGCAGATATTTCACGATTCTGACTCTGGGTGACCCCACACTCTTCACCCTGTGATCCACAGACAAATTTACTGTACGGTTTTTGAGAAAAGTGATAGCAAACTTTGCACTATTTACTGTACTGTACTCTATATATTCCCATCTTTGACCTCAGATTACAGGAAAACTGTACGAGGTGCCGCAGATATTTCACCGGATTCTGACTCTGGGTGACCCCCACTCTTCACCCTGTGATCCACAGACAAATTTACTGTACGGTTTTTGAGATTGCTGTGTTAACAGAGTATGACAGAGGCTAAGAAAATATCTGCCTACAATAATATGAAATTTAAGCAACAAATTAAAAATTTCCACATTTGCTGTCATTGCCATGTGTTCAGTAGAGCATTAAGTAGTCATAAAAAAACCATATCTTTGAAATATCATCAGTAAAAGAAATACTCTCACTATGTAAGACATGTTAGCAAATTCAGTTAATAAATACTGTATCAAATCTATACAGATGTTTAAAGGCATAATGCAAAGCATGTTTGTTTCTTATGGCTCACAAATGTGTTTTCCTTTAACATAATTTACATTTCATTTGTACAGTTTCACAGACGAAAACAATAAAATAAGTTTCCTGAACTGTTCTTCATGGCCAAGATTTTGAATCCTTTTGAGGGTGATGCATTATCCATGAAGGTGGGCAATTTGTTCATTGACCTCTGACCCTCGCTGACTCTGATGCCTCCTAATTCTGCTTCCAGCCTTGATGATTAATTTGTTCTTCCTTTTGGCATCCCTGTCACTGATGCTGTCACCAGTTGTCCACCAGTCTAATCTGCAATTCCGTGAACCCAGAATTACCTGTATCTTTGTAATGTTTCCAAAATATACACTATATGTTGATGGGCATTGTCCCACTTTTTTTCCTTTACAAGTAATAATCTCTATGGTTTTAATGACAATTCATATACAGATTGTGGAGGACTTTTTATTCAACACTAAAAATAGTTCCTCATCAGCAGACTGTAGTACAATTTCAGCCTACCGTTAAAAACCCATCCAATGCAGCGTTATCAGAGAAATTATGCAAATGATATGTTTGCATGTACTAGTAATCTATTTATCATTTACCATGATTCCTGCTCTGATGATTACTTTCTTCTCCTTCTGTAATTTTAATAGATAAAGGATGTTGAACATTAAGCTCCAAACAGGATGAATGAGGAAGACCACAGAGGAGAATCATGGATGTAGTGAAAGAATACATGCAGATGGTTTTTTCATGGTCGAGGAGCAACTTCTGATACTATCTTAAAGAAAAACATAAAATTGAAGATTAAAAATAATGACAACAATATGTCTAAAATTTTTATTAATTTCTTAGAGCAAATGCAGTCTTGTCATGGTCTGAGTTGCCCACTCATATTTAACTAATTCAAATACAATTACTCCATTTAAATGCTTATGTTCTAATAAAAGGCATTGTTTAACACTAAATTACTCCGGTCCGGCTCTGTTCTGCGGGCTTGATGTACCGTGCACTCTCTGATGGTCTGCAGCATTCCCACGTCTAACAGGCAAAGGAAGCTTTGGAGCACACTTGTAATCTTACGCTGTCGGAAGATAAACAAATAGAAAATGGTAAATTTAGTTTATCAACCTAACTCTAAATGGGTTTATATAAATATCATATCTACTATGGCAGTGACAAACCTCAGCAGACTCTGTGGACCCAGCTTGCGCAGTGAAGCACGAACGATTTGCTACTGCAGTGGGCATTCCAATGTCCTCCTCAACCCACACAGTGCCGTCTTTTGCTGTGTGGCTCTGGCTGGGCTTCCCAGTACCACGGGGCCTCTTCCGTGGAGGCATGTTGGGTTCTTGTTCCGTCTCCTTTTCAGATTCTTCTGAGAAGGCATCAGTGGCCTGCTGGACAAATGAAACCTCTCCTCCATCAGAATCTGCTTCGTCCATTTCCTGAAGTGTTCTCAGAAATGCAAACAAGAAATGATTCTCCCGCCTGGATCAGTCTGCTTTTATGCACAGCACTGTGCTGTAGTCAAGCAATGCCACTCCCTCATATCCACAGTGACAATGGAACAATGGAAGATCTGGGCTAAGAGTAAAGGAAGCTGTGAATGTGTGTCTTTTATATTTGCAGGTCAGCACGGCAGGCATTTCGGAAAGTTGTAACACAGAGGTTTGGCCTGCCTTGGGTCTGAGCAACTCTGAGTGAGCAAATGCAAATGTGCCAGGCCTCGAGGATAATGGGTGGTTTGCACAACAAAAGCTGGAGGAGAAACGAGCTGACGACCTGTGAAAATCTCAGCAGGGGTGCTTAACACCTCAGGACTTGCACCAGAAAATAAAAAACCCAGTAATTCTAGGGGGTGTTGGGTTTAGGGAAGTTACGCAAATTTGCGCAGGTTTAGTAAACCTAGTGTTAAGATAGTATCAGAAGTTGCTCCTCGACCATGAAAAAAACCATCTGCATGTATTCTTTCACTACATCCATGATTCTCCTCTGTGGTCTTCCTCATTCATCCTGTTTGGAGCTTAATGTTCAACATCCTTTATCTATTAAAATTACAGAAGGAGAAGAAAGTAATCATCAGAGCAGGAATCATGGTAAATGATAAATAGATTACTAGTACATGCAAACATATCATTTGCATAATTTCTCTGATAACGCTGCATTGGATGGGTTTTTTAACGGTAGGCTGAAATTGTACTACAGTCTGCTGATGAGGAACTATTTTTAGTGTTGAATAAAAAGTCCTCCACAATCTGTATATGAATTGTCATTAAAACCATAGAGATTATTACTTGTAAAGGAAAAAAAAGTGGGACAATGCCCATCAACATATAGTGTATATTTTGGAAACATTACAAAGATACAGGTAATTCTGGGTTCACCGGAATTGCAGATTAGACTGGTGGACAACTGGTGACAGCATCAGTGACAGGGATGCCAAAAGGAAGAACAAATTAATCATCAAGGCTGGAAGCAGAATTAGGAGGCATCAGAGTCAGCGAGGGTCAGAGGTCAATGAACAAATTGCCCACCTTCATGGATAATGCATCACCCTCAAAAGGATTCAAAATCTTGGCCATGAAGAACAGTTCAGGAAACTTATTTTATTGTTTCGCCTGTGAAACTGTACAAAATGAAAATGTAAATTATGTTAAAGGAAAACACATTTGTGAGCCATAAGAAACAAACATGCTTTGCATTATGCCTTTAAACATCTGTATAGATTTGATACAGTATTTATTAACTGAATTTGCTAACATGTCTTACATAGTGAGAGTATTTCTTTACTGATGATATTTCAAAGATATGGTTTTTTTTTATGACTACTTAATGCTCTACTGAACACATGGCAATGACAGCAAATGTGGAAATTTTTTAATTTGTTGCTTAAATTTCATATTATTGTAGGCCGTATATTTTCTTAGCCTCTGTCATACTCTGTTAACACAGCAATCTCAAAAACCGTACAGTAAATTTGTCTGTGGATCACAGGGTGAAGAGTGGGGTCACCAGAGTCAGAATCCGTGAAATATCTCATGTCACCTCTTACAGTTTTCCTGTAATCTGAGGTCAAAGATGAGAATATATAGAGTACAGTAGAGTAAATTGAGCAAAGTTTACTATCAATTTTCTCAAAAACCGTACAGTAAATTTGTCTGTGGATCACAGGGTGAAGAGTGGGGGTTGCCTAGAGTCAGAATCCTGTGAAATATCTGCGGCACCTTGTACAGTTTTCCTGTAATCTGAGGTCAAAGTTGAGAATGTATAGAGTACAGTAGAGTAAAATGTGCAAAGTTTACTATCAATTTTCAGGAAAACCGTACAGTAAATTTGTCTGTGGACCACAGGGTGAAGAGTGGGGTCACCCAGAGTCAGAATCCAGTGAAATATCTGTGTCACCTCTTACAGTTTTCCTGTAATCTGAGGTCAAAGATGAGAATATATAGAGTACAGTAGAGTAAATTGAGCAAAGTTTACTATCAATTTTCTCAAAACCGTACAGTAAATTTGTCTGTGGATCACAGGGTGAAGAGTGGGGGTCACCCAGAGTCAGAATCCAGTGAAATATCTGCGTCACCTCTTACAGTTTTCCTGTAATCTGAGGTCAAAGATGGGAATATATAGAGTACAGTACAGTAAATAGTGCAAAGTTTGCTATCACTTTTCTCAAAAACCGTACAGTAAATTTGGGTGTGGATCACAGAGTGAAGAGTGGAGATGGCCTAGAGTCAGAATCCAGTGAAATATCTGCGTCACCTCTTACAGTTTTCCTGTAATCTGAGGTCAAAGATTGGAATATATAGAGTACAGTAGAGTAAATTGAGCAAAGTTTGCTATCACTTTTCTCAAAAACCGTACAGTAAATTTGGGTGTGGATCACAGAGTGAAGAGTGGAGATGGCCTAGAGTCAGAATCCAGTGAAATATCTGCGTCACCTCTTACAGTTTTCCTGTAATCTGAGGTCAAAGATTGAATATATAGAGTACAGTACAGTAAATAGTGCAAAGTTTGCTATCACTTTTCTCAAAAACCGTACAGTAAATTTGGGTGTGGATCACAGAGTGAAGAGTGGAGATGGCCTAGAGTCAGAATCCAGTGAAATATCTGCGTCACCTCTTACAGTTTTCCTGTAATCTGTTTCAAAGATTGGAATATATAGAGTACAGTAGAGTAAATTGAGCAAAGTTTACTATCAATTTTCTCAAAAACCGTACAGTAAATTTGGGTGTGGATCACAGAGTGAAGAGTGGAGATGGCCTAGAGTCAGAATCCGTGAAATATCTGCGGCACCTCGTACAGTTTTCCTGTAATCTGAGGTCAAAGTTGAGAATGTATAGAGTACAGTAGAGTAAAATGTGCAAAGTTTACTATCAATTTTCAGGAAAACCGTACAGTAAATTTGTCTGTGGACCACAGGGTGAAGAGTGGGGTCACCCAGAGTCAGAATCCAGTGAAATATCTGCGTCACCTCTTACAGTTTTCCTGTAATCTGAGGTCAAAGATGAGAATATATAGAGTACAGTAGAGTAAATTGAGCAAAGTTTACTATCAATTTTCTCAAAAACCGTACAGTAAATTTGTCTGTGGATAACAGGGTGAAGAGTGGGGGTTGCCTAGAGTCAGAATCCTGTGAAATAGCTGCGGCACCTCGTACAGTTTTCCTGTAATCTGAGGTCAAAGATGGGAATATATAGAGTACAGTACAGTAAATTGTGCAAAGTTTACTATCAATTTTCTCAAAAACCGTACAGTAAATTTGTCTGTGGATCACAGGGTGAAGAGTGGGGGTTGCCTAGAGTCAGAATCCTGTGAAATATCTGCGGCACCTCTTACAGTTTTCCTGTAATCTGAGGTCAAAGATTGGAATATATAGAGTACAGTAGAGTAAATTGTGCAAAGTTTGCTATCACTTTTCTCAAAAACCGTACAGTAAATTTGGGTGTGGATCACAGAGTGAAGAGTGGAGATGGCCTAGAGTCAGAATCCAGTGAAATATCTGCGTCACCTCTTACAGTTTTCCTGTAATCTGAGGTCAAAGTTGAGAATGTATAGAGTACAGTAGAGTAAATTGAGCAAAGTTTACTATCACTTTTCTCAAAAACCGTACAGTAAATTTGTCTGTGGATCACAGAGTGAAGAGTGGGGGTCACCCAGAGTCAGAATCCTGTGAAATATCTGCGTCACCTCTTACAGTTTTCCTGTAATCTGAGGTCAAAGATTGGAATATATAGAGTACAGTAGAGTAAATTGTGCAAAGTTTGCTATCACTTTTCTCAAAAACCGTACAGTAAATTTGGGTGTGGATCACAGAGTGAAGAGTGGAGATGGCCTAGAGTCAGAATCCAGTGAAATATCTGCGTCACCTCTTACAGTTTTCCTGTAATCTGAGGTCAAAGTTGAGAATGTATAGAGTACAGTAGAGTAAATTGAGCAAAGTTTACTATCACTTTTCTCAAAAACCGTACAGTAAATTTGTCTGTGGATCACAGAGTGAAGAGTGGGGGTCACCCAGAGTCAGAATGCAGTGAAATATCTGTGTCACCTCTTACAGTTTTCCTGTAATCTGAGGTCAAAGATGAGAATGTATAGAGTACAGTAGAGTAAATTGAGCAAAGTTTACTATCAATTTTCTCAAAAACCGTACAGTAAATTTGTCTGTGGATCACAGGGTGAAGAGTGGGGGTCACCCAGAGTCAGAATCCAGTGAAATATCTGCGTCACCTCTTACAGTTTTCCTGTAATCTGAGGTCAAAGATGGGAATATATAGAGTACAGTACAGTAAATAGTGCAAAGTTTGCTATCACTTTTCTCAAAAACCGTACAGTAAATTTGTCTGTGGATCACAGGGTGAAGAGTGGGGGTCACCCAGAGTCAGAATCCAGTGAAATATCTGCGTCACCTCTTACAGTTTTCCTGTAATCTGAGGTCAAAGATTGGAATATATAGAGTACAGTAGAGTAAATTGAGCAAAGTTTACTATCAATTTTCTCAAAAACCGTACAGTAAATTTGTCTGTGGATCACAGGGTGAAGAGTGGGGGTTGCCTAGAGTCAGAATCCGGTGAAATATCTGCGGCACCTCGTACAGTTTTCCTGTAATCTGAGGTCAAAGTTGAGAATGTATAGAGTACAGTAGAGTAAATGTGCAAAGTTTACTATCAATTTTCAGGAAAACCGTACAGTAAATTTGTCTGTGGACCACAGGGTGAAGAGTGGGGGTCACCCAGAGTCAGAATCCAGTGAAATATCTGCGTCACCTCTTACAGTTTTCCTGTAATCTGAGGTCAAAGTTGAGAATGTATAGAGTACAGTAGAGTAAAATGTGCAAAGTTTACTATCAATTTTCAGGAAAACCGTACAGTAAATTTGTCTGTGGACCACAGGGTGAAGAGTGGGGTCACCCAGAGTCAGAATCCAGTGAAATATCTGCGTCACCTCTTACAGTTTTCCTGTAATCTGAGGTCAAAGATGAGAATATATAGAGTACAGTAGAGTAAATTGAGCAAAGTTTACTATCAATTTTCTCAAAACCGTACAGTAAATTTGTCTGTGGATCACAGGGTGAAGAGTGGGGTTGCCTAGAGTCAGAATCCAGTGAAATATCTGTGTCACCTCGTACAGTTTATATGTAATCTGAGGTCAAAGATGAAGATATTAAAAGTACAGTTCTGTATATTGGGCAAATGTTATTGTTAATTTTCTCTGATTCGTACAGTAATCTTGGCTGTGGATCACAAGGGGAAAAGTGGAGATGAACCAAAACGGAGTGGATTGTGAAGTTAAATAGTGTCAGGACACAAAAGATTGCGTTTCTAAGCCAGTCGGCATCCATACCGTAATACGCGTAAGAGTAGTGCAACCACAATTTAGGTGCGGCTGGCGGGGCGGCTAGCTTGACTCTGACTTCGCAAGTGAGGGCTCACTTGACCGCAGTCTCCAGCCCAGTATGTCACACACACGAAGCCACCCGGTCAGTGTTTGCCTCACTAGTACAACTCATGTTAAATTATTGCCACCTACCTCTGTAACATGCGCAGTTCATTCAGATGCCTCAACTTTTTGTTAAGTGTAAGGATATAGACCATAACTGTGGACCTATTATTGTGAGCAAGTATCGGAAATTTATAAAATATTCCATTAGAGACACTATTTTTAGGTCTATGCATATTTAAAATAGTATAGCATTTAAAATATAATTTAGTGTGTTTTTTCTGATGCTACATTTTTTAAAACCACTGCTTTTGATAAAAACAAGTTCTGGATTTTTTCCCCACTTGGTGGAATAAAAATTTGTCAGCATAAAGTGCTGCCCCCAATTATGTTTATTCAGTTCCATAGTTAGCCTGTCACTGTCTGTGTGTCAGCATCAAATTAAGAAGAGCCTTTTTTAAAAAAAAAAAAGTCTATGATTATGCAACCCACTCATTTATTCTAGTTTCACAAATAATCTTCATATTTTTTTTGTGTTAATACCATTATTATTTTAGTTATTAGTTAGCTTTGCATTGCACTGAGACACCATGAGGAACCAGTTATTGAAACCAGTCTGAAACAGCAGTCGGTGGTGTTTATATTTAACACAGAGAAAGTGAGGGGAACAGCTGAATCACCTGTTGGTTCAATGACGTGAACACTACGGGGAGATGCAGGGCGAATCATCTGAACTGCATGAGTGACGTTTCCGGAGGAACTCTTTAAGATTGGGTCTTGCGCGCCCCCTGGTGTAAAAGAATGGTTAGTGCACGAAACCGCCATAACTGTTCAGTGGCTCCTGCCACTCCTCCACTGCAGCTGATTTCCTGCTGCTGATTTAACTTTCCCAATAAAATGGGCAAATGACGCTTTCATTTTCAAGCCATTTCACATTCATGTGCCATAATGATCTTACATTCAGTATTGATTAAATTTAATTTTAAATTAAATTTAACACTATGGTCATAATAATTTTAGTCATTGTAATAAGTTACTCTCGATAAAATAAAATCACAGATTATCTCTGACTAACTCTAGGACAGCTGGATGGATCGAATGTAATGTATCCTTTCTGAGCTGTGAATGACATAATTGTGTATGTTATTGCGTTATTAGTATTGATACATAAGCATGTTTTAACAGCACCATGGTGGTTTAGTTCAGTGGTTCTTAACCAAATTTAAATAGTTATGGCATAAGAAAGGGTGAACAAAAAGGAACAACAAGCACAAGCTTATATGATTTTTTAAATATATATTTGTCTTTTTTTGGGTTAAATATTTTGTAATTTTACATTGTTATCCTCAAGGAGGAGAAACATCTAATCAATAGAAACAAGTAAAAAGACACAAGCCAGAAAGTGTTTTTAAAATTTTGGAAACAACTGCTTTAAAAGTGTACTTTACCCCATAATCACATGCCTATATCTTCTCTCATCTACAGTGCAGTTGATCCATCTAGATCATTTTAGTGACAGTTGGCTTGTTTTAGAGAGAACAGCTGCAGAAAAGTCTGACATCTTCTGAATGTGATCTTTTAGATGGCTCTGACTTTGTGAAGCTCGCAGTCACAATGTAGAAACAAATGAGCAAGTCTCATACCAGGTTCTCAAAATATCTGCAGACCTTTTTTTCCTCTTTTTTCTGTCTACAAACAAACAAAAAGAAACTCTTCTTTTGTTTGTTAGTGAACATAAAAGCTCAAATAAGAGGAGAAACTATTTTTTTTACCATCTGTCACTCTGGATGCTTTTTTTGTGCTGCTGATACCAGTGTAGCTCGATAGAAAAAAAAAAAAGCTCACAGTAGCATTTTTTGGAGTAGCTGGGTCGTAATTTCTACCCCCCCCCCCACACACACTTTTTATAAATGCAGTTTTTGCTGCTTTTAGCACCAAAAGTTCTACGTAACCACAATTTTGTTGTACATGTACAATGACAATAAAGGACATTGTCGTTTGGCTTTTATAAGCTTATTTGAAAAAAGAAATGTGTAAAAACAAGAAGCTGCTGAAGATGCGAGTCTTTATGAGTGAAGGAGTAGATACTTCAACACAAATGAGTCAAACTGTGAAGTTTTGTGAAATCACACAAAGATTTTATAGGTTAAAAAAATGAACAAAACAGACTAACAAAACAAAAACAAAAGAGTGCAGTACCATGTTTGTCCATTACAGTTCTGAGCAGTCAGAAGTTTGCAGTGTGTTGAGACCAATATGAATATTTACATTTAGTTTAGTACATTTAGTTTTGATGAAGATAACAGAGATGACGGGTCGATCCGACAGTCTGATAGTTTGTGATTTATAATGTGGGATCTTTGTCCAGCTGCACAAACGTGCTTATGTTATGACTTGTGCCCAGCTGATAATTTTAATATATTTGAATTACTTTTCCCCCTGTCTGCTATGATACATGTTTACAGGTGTCTTTCCGCACACTTATACAAGTGCATTTCCTTGTAAAACGCCATTTAATGACTCGTGTTTTTCAGTGCGCCTGCTCTGAGTAAAAACAAAAAAAAAACTTGTCATTGAACGGAATTTGCTCACAGCCGTGACAGCGGCAGTCTCCTCCCCCTGAAGACTGGATGTGAAGACTGCGGGTCTGTCTGAGATACAGGAAGAAGTTGATAAAGTGCAAAAACACAGCGCTTTTCTCAAACTCGCCTGCTTGTTTTTCCTCTTGCACTTTCACCTTTACTCGATCGACTTTGCCGAGCGGCAGATCTGGAAGAATGACGGCGAATCTGATGGCTGATGCCAAACTGGAGGCGCTGTAACGTGTGGATCACTTTACCCGAGGAGGAGAGTGCGATTTGTTCATAAATGGAAAAGCAAGAACGAGTGTGAAACATATCTTCGGTGAAAATGCCAGAGCACAGATCCAGTTTTCTTCACATTGGAGACATTGTGTCTCTGTACGCGGAAGGCTCGGTGAATGGCTTCATCAGTACTTTGGGGTACGTTCCTCCTTTCTATCTCACTTTCTAATCATTCAAGAGTCCATGGCTTAACCCTCCCGTATGCACGTTTAAAAAACTGCTTTCACTTTACATCTGGCATGAACTTCTTCATCTTTATGTTTTATGCAAATCCAACAAGTTAAAACCTAAAGTGCGACCTGCGGTCAAGGCCCATCGGCGCGTAAACTGCTTCTTCTTAGGAAATTCTTCACGTTTACGCAAATCTAACAGGAATGCAAAGCAGCGTGTTGCCCAGGTATGCTTCACGAGTGACTGCGAGCGGATTCCTGTTACTGTGGTTACAAAAGTAGGGTTCAGGGGCCCAGAGAGAGGCACGAGGAGGTGTCAGGGTGACCAGATTGAGGGAAGAGTAGTTGTTCATTCATTTGACGTTAAGATAAGAAATGTCTAACAAGACAAATTGACACCGAGTGAAGCTCTAGGCTACCTCTTCTCTGGATGATCTTTCAAATATTTATAGTGTTCACTTAAATAAAGGACTAGACTCTTCCTGTTTAGATGAAGGAATAAGTATGCTCTATATGTTGCACATGCTTTTAAGTCATCTCTTTGCAGTCCATGTACAGATTGAAAAAGAATCTGGTGGATTGCAAAAATGAGAGGCTGCAAGGTGAATGTGGGGGCTAAAAAGAAGAAAAACAATCTAAAGTCATATCAGATATTTAAAACCTTTTCACTTACCCCCATTTGCTCTTGTCATTTATTGTTAATTCAGTTAATTCTGTGAAGTTTGTGGAGGTGCTCATAGATGGTGTTTACTGTGTCATTTTAATGATATTCAGGAATTTTTTTTTTTTTAAAAAAAGGTGGAAACCACTGGTTTTGACTGCTTCCTATGTTATAGCACTTGCACTCAGTAGATTACTTATCAGTTTTACTTGGTGACAATAAAACAGCTTGTCTTTGCAAAGCAGTGTAGAAAAAGAAGAAGCTGCACACACAGTTTGTTTGGTTGTCGCCCCTGATGAGCTGAGAGCTTCAGCGCAAGGTGAAATGCCTCGGTGGTTCCGGGTTACACTCTGGCCTCTGAGCCTGCTGAACGAGTGTGGAAACACTGACTCTGAGGAATGGCTCTGCCCCACCCACGTTCTCTCCTTTTCCCCCACTCTTGTTCTCTCTCGTTTGTCCTGCTTTAAATTCTTCCTGCAAACAGTTACCTCACATCAGATGCTCAGATAATCCGTAGAGTTTTGGAGCAAATAGAAGCCGAACTGTGTGTAACCCTTGAATGCAACGCTGTTTCCTGACTTATCATCTGCTGGTGTGAACTAAGCTGTGATATTTTACTTTTAAATGAAAAGCTCCCAGAACTGTAAAGGCGTGTGGTAATGCAAATCGAAGCGACGGCACCCTACATGGTACACAGAGGCTGTAAATTTCAAAAAAGCAAAAGTGCACAGCAGCGATTGTTCACGCCTCCTTTTGTTGCAAAGGAAAAATAATAAAATTCTTATCAGCCTTTCAATAACTCACGTAGTTTGATTGGTGCCCTGAGAATTTTATCAAGGACTCTGCTGTGCCAGAGCTCACTCAAGGCCAGAGAGAAGCAGCAAGTAAAGCAAAGAGCCTGCAAGATCCTCCCAGAGCTGCAAACCCTGTCAATGCAATTAAACCTCATCTACCCAGCCATGCCCATGTTTGCATAAAATAACATTAAATCTGTGAGTTCCACACCTTTCATTGCAAACTTGCAAAAGCTGGCTAACCTCCAAGTGACATCACTAACCCGACCTTTTAAGTCTTGCGGTTTAACTGGCAGATTCCCCATATTTTAATGTGTCGTAACAATCAGTCCAGTTTGTTGCAACTGACAAGTAGAAACTGATGCATAGATGCAATACAAAAAACCCAAACCATTTTCACATTCATACCTTTTTACCAAAAGTGAATTCATTGGAAAAGTCTGTTTAATTAGTATGTGTGTGACTCATTTAGATTACCGTGGTATCAGCAAGTTAAAACATGCATTCGTGTTGAAATTGTTCACATGCATCCACTTTTCTTGCAGATGAGTCATTGTTCTGTTGCTCGTCGCTGTTCTTTAAAACATTTAACAGCGGTTACATAGACTTGCTGCTTTGCATTACATGCTCTCTATTTCTTTTTTTTATCTGTGTTATTTTCTCAGTCGACTAAACACAGGCAATAGCTATAATTAGCTCCTCTGTGTCCAGCCTGCTAGATTTATCTTTGGTTCATGTTTAACTTGGTTACAGAGTGTCAGGCACTGTCAGAGTCTTTCTGTTTGTACTAACGCCCAGCTCTCTGCGGCCCTCCTTATTTATGAGCTTTCCCAGAGAGCCCTTCTCTTTAGCCAGTTAGCCTGTGATAATGCTTCCTGTTGGGCTCTATTGTTTCTCATTTAGATGTAACTTTGATACAGAGTTGAAGGAAGCAATACACAGCCTGTAGATTGACTGATTGACTGCCGTGACTTAAAAAGGGAAATGGCTCAGCTCTCTTAAGCGGAGCTGCCAGCTTTGTATGAATTGGAGGAATTGTGCATTGCATTATGTTTCTCCCCACCGGACGGAATGAATGGATGCACTTGTGCACCTCAAAATGTGGTGCAGAGGGGATAAATGGAATGGGATGATTATGGAGTCCTTTAGAAATTCATTAGCTGGTGTCATTGCCTGCAGAAAAAATTGTAGCATTTCTCTTCGGGAAAGTGAAAGCTGTGTGCATGCTACAAATACTGCAAGAAAACCATCTTTGGCAGTGTGATAATTTCCCTTACAGGCTTACTTTACATGAATTCTTCTAGCCTTAAAAGGGCCTTTTTCTCCACGTCTTAGTTTTGCTTCTGCAGAATGTTCTGGTGCCTTTGCCCAGCAAGAAATATAATTTCACTTTACAGTTTTAAGGCACTATAAATAAAAACAAACAATGGGCAGGATACGGATTTAGATAAAGTAACTAGTTCAATAGTTTGGTCAGATCAGATATCAGAGTCTTCTTCCTTATGTACACAACAGGAGGCAAAGAAATTCACAGCTGGAACTCAAAGTTGCATTTTAGTCATAAAAGAAAATCCTGTAACTCTACAATCATTGAAATGTTATAAGCCTTCATTATTTAATGCTGCTCTTTTTCTCTCACTGCTTGCTTTTTCCCCACTAATTCCACAATGGGCTCTTAGCCATTAAGGCTTTTACAAGCACCTTCAGCCTCAGCTCTCTCTGTGCTGGCTGCTAACAAAGGTTGCCCAAATTTTGCAGTTTAAAGACGATGTGTGCAGAAGGACACTTAATAAAAGGGATCACTGCTTTTGACTGCCAAAGATCTGCTTCTGGTCCAATTTAAACCAGTTTAGGACACCATAGTACATAATGAATACACTTCATGGCATCGGATAACTTTAAATGGCTGTGGATGAATGTGCATTCTTATCATTGTTCTTTCCTTAATACTTTTTTCCAACCTGAACTGGGTTCTGTTTCCTTAGTTATCAGCCATCATCACTTCATAGCTTTGACTCTGTGCTCGTCAGATGTGTCAGAAAGGCGAGTTTTGCTGACCTCCTGTGTCCCTTAACCCTTTCAGTGAAACATGTCTAGTGTGTGGCAAATAAAAGGCGAGGATATGGGGGAACAAGACAGTTAACTGGATGACACCTATTGAAAGCCCGCTCATCCACTCTGAACATGGTTTCCCCAGGTGGAGGTGGCCCAGTGTGCACTTTATGAGCTACAAAAGACTTCACAGGGAGGCCTGATCTTCTGTGACCAATTCAATGTGCAGTCTCACAGCTTTATTTTAAATTATCCTGACACTATTTATTTTACAGTTTTACTTGGACCCATATAAAAGCCAGAGAAACTTTGACGTCAGTTTATTCTAGTTCTTTTATCTCAACACAACACCACTTGACCTATGTTGGTCAGGAAAGCAGAGATCAAAGCACTGCCAATGTGGATGAACCCCACCCAGAAATACATCCAGATACTGGGATTGCCCTGGAGGAAATGGATGTGATGGAGAATAGACAGTAAAGCTTTTTTTCCCACGGAGTGCTAAAAACTGTCTATTCAAATCATGGTATTATTATTTGTAGTTTGAGATTCTGCCTTATGTATTTGCATGTGACAGGCAACAGTTCATGTAGTGCAAATCTCTATTTGCAAGGATGTGTAAGTGGTTTACTGCTTAATAAAATGCTCCCAAAGGAGTATAAGTCTGTAATAACACACCTATAGTAATCATGTTGATGTGTTTTCATGTTTGTCCTTCTCTGCAGGCTTGTTGATGATAGGTGTGTTGTCCAGCCTGAAGCTGGAGACCTGAATAACCCACCTAAAAAGTTCAGAGGTGTGTAGGATTTTACTGGTCACACTGGTTTCTGGTCATACACACACATGCGCACACACACACACACGTGTACTTAGACTTTTCTGAGACTGCATTATGGGTTACAAATAAGCTTTTATGTGTTGAAATGACTTCAAGGCTTCAAGCTCTACATGTAGACGCTTGAGTGTCATTTTATCTGGCTCAGGTGAGTCCTGTGAGCTTGACTGCTTTTTTTCTCTTCTGCAGATTGCCTCTTCAAGGTGTGTCCCATGAACAGATACTCAGCCCAGAAACAGTTCTGGAAGGCAAAACAAGGGAAACAAGGAAACAACAACACACAAGGAGACCTCTTTAAAAAGTTACAGGTATGAGGATTTTTAATTTTATGAGCATTTCAAAGCCTTAAAAGTTCTACAGAACTTGTATACAGTTGTTTTCTTTGTGTTTGTAATGGGGCCATTAGCAGAGAACAGACAGACAAAACATGGCCACAGGTGTAATGATATGATTACAAAACCTGACCAGAGTGCGACCTAGGATGTCCTTGTACCAAGTGCCTTTATAAACCCCGTTATTCTCGAACATGGAGTTTGCTATGGACAGACTGCTTGTAGCAGAAAACACTGCTTGGGTTTATAGTAGACAGGCCGCCCCTCCCAGTCACAGCCCTCTAGGTCACACTGTTGCTGGCCATGTAAGCAATGAAGTCCCTCAGCAGGGGTACCTTCAAGAACTCCAACCAGGGACGCCGAGACAACCGGGTACTCTGAACCGTTGTTGGGCACATGAGCTCAAATGACAATCAGGAAGCAATTATGCATGAATTTATGCCTAATTACAGTTTAAATCAGGGATGCACTAATCCAGTTTTTCAATCAGATATCTGGACTCCAAGTACCATTTTAACGCCAGTGTTAAATTATTAAGCTTTATTTGTCAGCGTGAGGATAATGTTATGAGAAAGCCAACATCATTATTGAGTTTAACATCACTTTACTAATTTAACTGTAAAATAAAATTTTTCTTTAGACCTCAGCGTGAGAGCCTCTACTGTGTTTTGCTGTCAGTTGACTATTTTCTTTCCGTTGCTCTCTGATTCACCGCGGGGGTCTCCTCTGCTTGACCAGTGACACACGAAGCAGAGCAGAGAGGTTAAGAGAGCATACTTCAGTTCATTATGACCATCCAGCATATTTTTAAAAAATGGTAGCGTGGGCTGGTCGTTGATCTTGTGTGGACAACCTTTCTGTTTGTAAACGAAGTGTGGAATGAGGAAGGATGTGTATGTAATACCTTTTTAACAATCGTCTGCTTCGTTACGCAGCATGCAGCAGAACTGGAGCAGAAGCAGAACGATTCAGAGAACAAGAAACTTCTTGGAGAAGTTGTCAAGTACAGCAGTGTTATCCAGGTAGAGATAATCTCTTAAACTATGGTGTCACACTCTGTTGTGTGCTGAGCCTACCTTTTGTTTTATTGTTTACCCAGCTTGTGTTACTGTCATCTAACCCCTGACACCTCAGGCAGGTTTCTAAAAAAACAATGCTGGTATTTGATTTCACTCATTGCTGAACTCTTGCCTGAGTGTTTGGATTGGGAAACCACACATTTAACTGCTGTTGTGAAAGGTACCAGCCATTGTTCCCTTACCTTAGTTAACTCGCCTTATGGATAAGCAATTTGCCTGTATTGACTCAAAGCACAGGCTAATTTAGAACCTCGTTTGTTCAGTGAATTCAGGAAATGTCTCCAAATGAAGTCAAATTAAATAACATAGTGGAGTAGCTCGTTTATTCTACAAATGAGCGGATGGCTCATTTGTAGAATAAACTGATTCATTCATTTTCAGTCCAGTCCTCGTACCTGAGCATTTTCAGAGGAATGTTTTTGTTTATTGTTAACACACTTAATAGAGACCTATGAAGGCACCTTGTTACTTGCAGGCTCTCAAAAACGCATCATTTGTCCACTTTTCTTTAGTGCATAGTGCATAGTGTGCAGGGTGGAGGACAAAAAAAGACGTGATGGCAGACCTAAAGCAGCACTGTTCTCTGAAGCATCATCAGAAATTGCACCTGCAGTATACACAAGCAGAGCTTACTTAGATTTATTGAGCAAAAATGTTAAATATTTCATGGTTTTAGCATTTTTCTGGGTTTTTTTCCCTCCTGAATCATATGAATAATGTTTACATACATTTTTTATGTTGTGTTTATGTTGTTTTAGTCACCTGCTGGTTGAACATAAGAAGTGTTTTCTCTGTGTAACTATGGTGCAACTTTGAGACCATTTCACTGCATATGCCTGCCTACATTTACTTGGAAACATTTTCAAAGCAGGACTTTTTTCTTCACACTCAATTTTTTTCCCCTAACAATGATAGGTAAATGGTCTGAATACATCCTCCTCCACTGCTCTGCCCGTGTCTAAACTGCCTAATTTTTCTGTCTCAGCTCCTGCACATAAAGAGTAATAAGTACCTGACGGTGAATAAGCGACTCCCTGCTTTGCTTGAGAAGAATGCCATGCGGGTTTCTTTGGACCCTGCTGGAAATGAGGGCTCCTGGTTCTATATTCAGCCCTTCTGGAAGCTCCGCAGCGAAGGAGACAATGTAGGTTTCTCTCTCCTTGGCATCAGCTCTTTGTAGACATGAAGTACTGTACAAAAACTTGACATTCCCTCTGTCTAGACTGTCAGTTCATTGTTTGTCCTGTTCAAGTAACATTTCTGATTTTGTCCTTCTCCTTTGGCTTTAGCATCCTATGGTTAAAGGTATTGCTTCTGATTGTGCATGATGTGTGTACGTGTGTTAGGTCTGACACAGAATATTGTGGAAAAGCATGGATGCAACACCATTTCAAATGCATGTAGACTGTCAGGTTGAGGTTAAAAATCTAGTCAGCTGGTTTGCTTTTTATCTACTGTTTGCCACTGCTGAAATATTGTTGAATACTCCAGAACAGCACAGGCCACCTGTTTCTGATACCACAGTGTGCTTGTGTGTGGATGCTTAAGAGGAGAAACAGTTGACCGTGTAGAGTCTGTTACAGCTTTCTATTTTATGAACTAGAAAGCATGTGTTAAGTAAGCAAAAGGAAGTGCACTTTTAAGTCCTCGTGTCTTTTGAATGCTGCATTCACATCCTCTGGCCATGGTATGAATAAATCTGTTTGCTGTGAACGGCTCAACTACTCTCTCAAGTGAAGCCCAGTCTGTCTTGCTGCTGTAACCCTTGACCAGAAAAAAAGAAATGGGGATGTCTGAAAAACCCTTTGCATGGATGCACTCTTACTTTCTTCTTAAGCTATTTGAAAACTGCAAGAAATTGACAAAACAGGGTCTCCTTTTGTAATTTGACTGTTCTATTGGTTTCAAGGTGGTAGTTGGAGACAAAGTGGTGCTGATGCCAGTGAACGCCGGACAGCCGCTTCACGCCAGTAACATTGAGCTTTTGGATAACCCTGGCTGCAAAGAGGTGAGACTAGTGCACTTGGATTGTTTTTCATCAGCACCGGGGTATTAAAAGGAGGATGTCATATTATTACTGTATCATCACAGTGATTTCAGCAGACTGCACATGACTCTTAATTATGCGATTGTCTTCTACTTGTGTGCATGCCCTAGGTCAATGCTGTTAACTGCAACACCAGCTGGAAAGTCACCTTGTTCATGAAGTTTAGTGACTACAGGGACGATGTCCTAAAAGGAGTATGCTTTTTTTTTTTCCTCCCCCGTCTCCTCCCCTCTTTCTTTATATTCTTGTTATCCATGATTTTTAATGGAACCACATGCATTATTTGTGTCTTAAAGTGTGTAACATGCATTTTTTCATGTTTTTGTTTGCTGTCCTCTGTCAGGGAGACGTTGTGAGGTTGTTTCATGCTGAGCAGGAGAAGTTTCTAACCTGTGATGAGTACAAGGAACATCAGTACGTTTTTCTCAGGACCACACTGCGGCAGTCTGCCACCTCTGCTACCAGCTCCAAGGCTCTGTGGGAGATTGAGGTAAAGCATAGAACAGACTGAAGATGTGACCATAGTATGTTTGGTGAATTCAGCCTCGGGGTAACTTGGTGGTCAGCAGAGATGGGCAGTAACGCGTTACTTGTAACGCGTTACTGTAATCCGTTACTATAATCCGATTACTTTTTTCAAGTAACGAGTAATGTAAGGGATTACCATTGCAAAAACGGTAATTAGATTACCGTTACTTTCCCGTAGGAACGCTGCGTTACTAAAACCGTGAGTTTTTTGCGAGAATGTCTCATGATAGTGACGTAAGCGAGTGCGACGTTCGTGACAACAGCTGTCTGCAGATCAACAATGGATAATATATCAAGTACGGGAGAGAGTATGAGCGTGCAGCGTTTAAAGCGTGGAAGTACTGACCTTATTTTGAGTTTGATTCCATAAAAAGTGACAAAAACATTAGTGTCCGTTGTGCGTGGGAAGAAAACTTCTTTTTACAGCGAAAAAAAACCCCTTAACTTCCAAGCAAGCGCCGAGTGCGCTACGACTGTAATGGGAAATTCACAGAGAAACTCGCGGAGTCTTCAACTGACCGCTGCGGCACACCTGCATCAGTGCCTACCCCACTCCTGCTTTACAGGTGAAAATAGAGCAACTAGCCTTTGACTTTATTTATTTTCTGCTGTGTTTTACTTGCATCTATTTGAAAGACTGAGTGTAAACACAAAAAAATATTTTATTTTATGTGCTGGAATGTGCAGAAAATAGGTTTAAATGTTAAACAAATTTCTTCCAGTCAGAGAATGTTGCATATAATTTAATTTTTGCTTGATGCATAAAGTTAAAAGATTAAAACTAATAAAACAAGTTTTAAGAAGAGACATTTCCATTTGATTACATTTTGTATGATGGATTATGCAGAAAAAGTAGAATTGGGCTGAAAGATCTATCGCTTTATCACCTATTCAGGTTGTAAATTGTGTTTTTAAAAAGTAACTAAGTAACTAAGTAATTAATTACTTTTGAAAATAAGTAATCAGTAAAGTAACGGGATTACTTTTTGGGGGAAGTAATCAGTAATTAGTTACTGATTACTTTTTTCAAGTAACTTGACCAACACTGGTGGTCAGGGGGCAGTTTTTGGATGAAAAGTGAATCTCCTTCTAAGTAACTGCCAGGCACGGCTTTAACAGAGTAAAAACCTGACTTGTAAACTGTGCTCAGCACAATTTGGATAAGCAGATATTAAAATTGCTATGAAAAAAGATCATTTAATCATGACTTTATTTCCCCTTTATGCAAGATATGTGCTCGTCTTTAGTTCTGTATAAACCCGTCTGTTGTGCTGCATGTTCCTCTTTATCAGCTTGCAGTAAGCTGAAGTTCCTGTTGTCCCTCTGTTTGTGCCAGGATGTACTTCTCTTACTGTATCAGTGTCTGACATGTTGTTGCAACAGTCTGCGGAAAACAGAATATTCTTGTGTTCTTGCCAGTGTGTAAGAGATGACACTGACTCTGACTCATTCTGATACTGCGGTGCAAAATGATGTTGGCGTACCAAAAGCTTTAAAATCAAGGCATTTATGTCCATTTGACTTTTAGTTCTTAATCTTCCAGGTCATGTAACCGCACAGTGTTACATTCAGCGAATTAATCTCAATGCTTTTATACCAGCTGTCTTTTTTTTTTCTTTTTTAAATGTGCAGATATATGTCTGAATGTATGTGCAGTGCTCTAGTTCACATACAAGCTGTGAGCAAGATAATTAAAGCTCCTCTCAACTGCTGGACACTGAAATACATTCTTTGGAGTGATACTGTTGAAAACATGCTAATCTCTGATAGAAAAATAAAGCTTCTTATTTTGTGCCCTTATGTCAGGTTGTGCACTATGACCCCTGTCGGAGCGGAGCTGGACAGTGGAACAGTCTCTTCCGCTTTAAACACCTGGCGACTGGAAATTACCTGGCAGCTGAGGTGTGTTTCAGTGATTCTCTTTTTTTTAATTTTTTTTTTACCTGCTTTTAAAAATCAGCTGACATTTATAATCATATGGCGTTTATTGTTCAAACTGAGTGTACCTGCTTTTCAGTTTTGAGTGAGCACAGCTGAAGAAGATTTTAGATGATGTGCTGTAGGTGGCAGTGTTCCCATTGTTATGCCCACTATCACCCATGCATTGCTGTTGAATAGATTGTATTAGGTGTTGATGATGATAATGACTCTGTCATCAGAGCTTTCTAGATCTGAGGCCACTGACGGGTCATCTTCTCTCTGCAGGTAAACCCTGAATTCATACCCAAAACTGTGGAGACCAAAGGAGATGTGAATCAGGTAAACAAGCTCATTTACATGTAATATCACACCCCCTTGACCTCAGACTGTGGGTCACTTTAATTTTGCTTATATATTCTTAATACTAAGGCACTGTCAGTATTAATGAATTTTAGAGCATGTTTAATTCTTTTTCTTTTTTCTAAATTCAACTGAAATAAGATGAGTTAATTAACACGAGAGAAACTATGAACTAAAAAGTGTTTTTAAGGTAAATACGTAGTAACTTCAAACTTCTCTGTCTCCCCATTATTTGGTTATGCAATGCCACCAGTTCCTTTCTCTCTTTCTCTCTCGCACACACACAAACTCTGCCAAACTCCAAATCTATATCTAGACATTTCTTTCAGCTCTTAGCGAGCTTGCACATTTGTATTCTGGCAATGCAAGGAGCATGCACACCAACTCTCTCAGTCTCGCACACTTTCTCATGCACATGCTGAATTTCAGACACACAGGGGGCTCCTTACATAACGTCTGGGTGTGTGGGGGTGCCCTGTGAGAGGGGATGGAGGGGAGGCAGACGTGCTGTCTGCTCTGCTCCACTCGGCTGTGCTAAGCTGGTGGGGTGAGTCACTAGCAGAGCGGAGGGGGAGGTGGAGGAGGAGAGTGGGAGGATGGAGAAGCTGAGGCATGGAGGCAGCTCCGGGGAGCTTCCCATTGACATGCAGAGAACAGTGGGAGAAATTAACCCTCGCCATTATCTGCAGTATCTGCGCTCTTTAGGAGCCTACGTACTGCAGTGTCTGACACAACACACTGAGAAGTCCTGGCTCTTTATGTTTTCGGTGTAATTTGTACTCAATTAATCAACATTAGGTCTTATTTAGGTGTATGCATGGAAAAACACAACAACTTGACACTAGGTATGTCAGTGCAGAGCCAATACTTTCCATACTTACAATTTTATTTCAGCATGGCTGAATATTTACTGTGCAGCCGGATGTACTGGATCTTTTTTCCATTGGGTATACGAGTACAATTTGAATTATTGCCTTGGGATGTTGGTAGATTTGCTAGATTGCACATGAGGAGAACAAAATGTTTTTACTGCCTTCAGTGCTAAACTGTTTATCAAATCAATCAAAAGTTTTTACATGGGTGGAAAAATTGTAGAGTCAATGAGACACTTGAATCAAACATTCTGTTTAATCTTGTAATCTGAAGTTTTTTGAGTGCAGCTACAGAAAAAATGAGTTTTTTATTGAAATAATCTGAATTACTGTCATTGATTTGTTTTTTTAGTTTTCACAAAACCAGACTACCTTTTTGCACTCGACTTTAGGTTTTCATTTAGTTTAAGTTCCCACTGAACTATGTTTGCAGAGGACGTGAGCTGCAGTCGGAGTAGGAAGCAGGTGGAGGTATGCACTGGAGAGAGGAGGAAGAAAACACAGGACACATGGGCGTGAATGAGATGGGGGAAGATAAGGGAATGATAAAGATGTGAGGAGTGGAAGTAGTGAAGGTGGATTAGTTTAAATTCATGGAATTACAGTGAACAAGAGGGGGGAAGAAGAGAGTGCGGAGGAGGGTGAAAAGGTGGGAATAAGTGTATGGGGAGATTTGACAGAAGGATAGCAGCAAGAGTGAAAGGGAAGGTTTGTTAGTTGTGACACTAACAAAAAGACAGGAGGCTGAGCTGGAGGTAGTAGACTTAAAAATGCTAAGATTCTTTTCTCTGGTGATGAACAGGAGTAAGAGGATTAGAAATGAGTATTTTGGAGGGACAGGTCTGGTTACAGAGGTGACGCTGAGATGAATATGAAGCTGCCAGGCAGGAGGAAAAGAGGAGGTTCATGGATGTAGTGAAGGAGGAGATGCAGAGGGTTGGTGTAAAGGAGGAGGATGTTAGAGATGCTGTGATATGGAGGCAAATGATCCACTGTGGCGACCCCTAAAAAAGGAGCAGCTGAAAGAAGTAGTAGTAAAAGATAATGACTTTGAATGGTAGTGAATTGTAGAAAAAATAGGAAAGTGAAGGAAAGGAAGATAAAAAAAATAACATCGTGATTTACATACATGAAGTCATTCAATACACTTGAGAGTTACCAGTCCCATCCAGACCCTGTTAGCCTGTTAATTACTTTGTGTTAAATGTCAAAAAACCTGTTTCTCTTTCCTGTGCAACTCCACTGTATGTTTGCAATATTACATGCTGTATTTAAAAGCAATCATGAGTTCACTTGAGTAGCTGGAACTAGCATTAACCCAAAAAACAAGCAAACCAAAAAAACTTTAACAATTTGAGTCACTAAAAAGTTTTCAATTAATTTTCTTTTGACTTTTAGACGTTTGAGCAACAAAAATAAGCATTTTGATACAATGGTTCAGGAGGATAATTTGCACAATAACCCCGTTAACCTGTGTATTAATGAGTTGCACTCTGTACAACTTTCTTTAATTGACCCATTTGAGCAGCCAAGCTCTGCAGAGAGATTTTTTTTTTTTCCAAGTTAAACCAGCACCGACTCTGTGCTTGCTGTGCTGTGTTGAGTATAATAGTTGGAACAGAATGCACTCCACTGACTCTGACTGACGAGTAACTTGGCTGTGCCATATAAGCTTTTAAACTGCACGCACAAATGTTTACTTCCTTTGTTTTTGTGTGTGTATGTGCGTGTGTACGCTTCAGAATGAGACAGATATTGTGTACTCGAAGAAGAAGAATCAAGCAGCAGAGAGGATTGCTTTCACCTTGGTTTCTGTTCCTCATGGGAATGACATTTCATCTCTGTTTGAGCTGGATGCCACCACTCTGCAGCGTGCCGACTGTCTCGTGCCCAGGTCAGTTATTCCCACGTGAGGCAACGCTAAAGAAAATAGGTTACAGCTTTCACGGTGTCCACAGGAGGCTCACAGTGGCTCATGTCAGAAAATATTCCATTTCTAATTCTAACTTCTGACCATTTTTCTTGAGATTACTTTAATTTTGTTGTTAATAATAATCATAGTGACTCACGGGGGATGGAGTGAAACAGCCTTATTAAAGGTTATTCTAGTTCACAGTAAGTGGAACACATTCTAGGTTAATGACTGTAACTTGTAAAAAAAAATCAATCACAAACCATTGGAGTAAAAGTTGGAATAGCTGTTAGAAAACAGAAATTTTAGCTTCATAATGGGAATTTGTGCCTTTCAGTATCCTAAAGTCTTGCTGCTGCTAAAAATAAGAATTTAAGAATGGATGTAGGTTAATTGACCTAACTGGATGGATCATTTTTAATTCAGTTACCACAGATAGATAATTAACTGACAATTATGCTGTAAATAAATTGTCCTTCCTCAGAAACTCCTATGTCAGACTTAGACACCTGTGCACCAACACCTGGGTGACCAGCACCAACGTCCCCATTGATGCAGATGAGGAGCGTCCAGTTATGCTCAAGGTCTGAATATGACCACACTTGCACACACTCGCACTAAACCTGAATAGATTACTTAAAATATTTCTTTTGGCTGTCGCAATAGATTGGCACCTGTTCTACTAAAGAGGACAAAGAAGCGTTCGCCATTGTGTCTGTTCCCCTATCAGAGGTCAGAGACTTGGACTTTGCTAATGATGCAAACAAAGTCTTGGAGTCCACTGTGAAGAAGTTTTCCAACTCCAGTATTAGTCAAAATGAGAGGAGGTACAGAAAAGCAAGCACCGTGACACACGTAACACCGGATGATCTGCGTACTTTATGTTCTGATGTAATATTTCATTCATGCATATTTCAGGTTTGTGACTAAGCTTTTGGAGGACCTGGTTTACTTTGTGTGTGTGGTGCCCAACAACGGAGAGGACGTTCTGTCTGTGGTCACATCCACGCCCAACCGGGAGCGGCAGAAACTCATGCGGGAACAAAACATCCTTGCCCAGGTCAGGAATATGTAAACACAGGTGCTGATTGGTACTAAGTATTAACAAAGGCCCCGGTGCAAAAGTCTACTGCAACAAATGATACAACTAAATTACAGTAAAAACATTTTATGTTCAGTTCTTTATCAGTGCATTGTGGTTTTTGCTCGTCCAGATATTTGGCATCCTGAAGGCTCCATTTACAGATAGTCGTGACGGGCCAATGCTAAGGTTGGAGGAACTGGGAGACCAGCGCTATGCTCACTACAAGTACATGTTCAGTCTGTGCTACAGGATCCTACGCCACTCCCAACAGGACTATCGCAAGAACCAGGTATATTGTCATGCTGTATGTAAGTTGCTGTTTTTGGGTTTGATCAGCTAACCAGTGCGGGGAAAATAATAAAATCATAAAATCATTTGGCAACAAAGTCTCTGGCACTTTGTTGGTTATTTGGTTATTTTTTTTCAGGCCAGGAAAGTTGTTCCCTGGCCTCCATACAAGCCGATATTGAGTTTTCACTGAGTTGTCATCAGGGTCATTAACAGTGTCAATAAGATGTGAGGTAGCTAAGGATAGAAGTGGCTTTTGACTGGAACCAGTATAGATTCTGCCAGATGGTCTGAAAAAAATCTATTGGGGACCCCAACTGATGTGTTAATGGTCCTAATCGAGATAGTAGGTCTCAAAAAGAAAAATCGCAAATGCATGGCAACATTCAGTCAACAATTGTGCTATGGTGACCAAAACGGCAAACTTGTATCTCTTCCTTAATTCCCTAAAATTTATTGCAAATCCATTTTTTGTATTTTTTATTTTTTATTTTAATAAAACAATAGTCTGTAGATAACTTAATAAAACCCCCAATCCTTTGGTGAGTCTCACCCACACACATACATACACACACACTTTTATGCCACCACCTTCTGCATTACGAGTGTTGATAAACGCATGTTTATTTTCTCATGCAGGAATATATAGCCAAAAAATTCACAATCATGCAGTCTCAGATCGGGTATGAGATTCTGGCTGAAGACACGATCACTGCACTGGTGCACAACAACCGCAAGCTGCTGGAAAAACACATTACAGCCAGAGAGATTGAGACCTTTGTCAACCTGCTGAGGCGCAACAGAGAACCCAGGTCAGTCAAGCAGACCTCCCAAATATTAGACAACCCCAGGGAACAATTACATGGAGGGAAAAAATGCTGGAAAAGTGTTAAATTAGTTCAAATCGATCTTCCAGCTGCTGCTTACTTTAACTCGATATCTTTTATTTCTACTATTTTTATATGTACTGCTTAATCTTAAATGTAAATATATATTTAAACAAACACTGGCATTTCATGTCTGCTCTGCTTTGCACAGATTTCTGGACTATTTGTCTGATCTTTGTGTGTCCAACAAGACGGCCATCCCCATCACACAAGAACTTATCTGTAAATTCATGCTGAATCCTTCCAATGCAGATATCCTCATCCAGACCAAGTGAGTCACACCTGGTGATTGTTATATTTTAAAATGTCCCAATTTAAACCATTTAAAAAAAATATTTTTCAATATGTGATGCCTTTGCACAGCGTGCGAGACTGCCGTTTCCTCCAGAGCATCTATCTCTTGTGAAATGTATATTTTCAGCAGCAGCAGCTCTACATCAGTGTGTAAAGTGAGCAGTTTTTCTAGCTACTACTTAATGTCTCACTCGCTCCTTTATCCTTCCAAGACTAATCTCAAACATAGAGACCAGCAACCTGGAGTCCTCTCTGATGCAAGAAGAGGGGGAGGAGGAGGAGGTTTGGCTCTATTGGATCGACAGTAACAAGGAGCCCCATGGCAAATCCATCCGCCACATGGCCCAGGATGCTAAGGCCAGCCACAAATGTGATGCCGAGATCATTACATACTACAGGTCTCTCTAACATTCAGTTCCACAAATGCGTGCACAGAAACCATTTTCTCCCTTTTCTGACAATTTCTTCTTCTTCTACTCCACAGGTACCAGTTAAATCTGTTTGCTAAAATGTGTCTGGACCGACAGTACCTAGCCATCAACCAGATCTCCAGTCAGCTATCTGTGGATCTGCTCCTGCGGTGCATGTATGACGACTGCCTGCCCTACAACCTCAGAGCCTCCTTTTGCCGCCTCATGTTGCATATGCATGTGGATCGTGACCCACAGGAGTCTGTGGTTCCCGTGCGCTATGCCCGCCTCTGGACCGAGATCCCCTCCAAGATCAACGTTAATGAGTGAGCATCTAAATGTTGGGTTATGTGTGTTTACAAGTATAATTTGTGAGTGACTACATGTAGATTTTAATGGCTTCAACAGGTTTGAGTATGAGTCAACTGACAGCTCAACGGAGGAAATGAAGAAGAAGTTTGCTCCCACTATGGAGTTTGTGGAAGAATATCTTAAGGATGTGCTAAACCAGGCTCATCCTTTTGAGGAAAAAGCTAAGAATGAACTCACATTGGAGGTAGGATAAACAAAGCTTCAGACATAACTTTGGCATGGTTTTTTTTTTTTCACTTACTGGTTTTACTGGGTATTTTTAACGATGGATCACATTTGATTTCTCTTTCAGGTGGTGAACCTGGCTCGAAATCTGGTTTACTTTGGTTTTTATAGCTTTAGTGAGTTGCTGCGCCTCACACGCACTCTGCTGTCCATCTTGGATTTCGTCCAGTACCCTGCCAGCCCCTTGAACAAGCTCAGCAAAGGCCCAGAGGCTGGCGGTTAGTGCAGTTATGTGTTTAAATTACTGTATGTGTGTCTTTGAAATTATTTTTTTTTTTTAAATCTAAATTTAAAAAATCAACTATAATATTGATAAATTACATGATTTGTCCTCTGAAATGCCAGACAAGAGCTCAGCATCAGTCAAGTTTCTAAATGTAAAATATTCTTGCCATTGTTAAGAGTATGCAGGAATAAGGCTGTGAATGAAAACATGAGGTTTCAAGTCAGCTGTTAAAGTAGCAGGAGAAAGCAGAGGAACAAAATTTATCATAAATTTTGTTATAGTTAATTTTTAGAGGTTTTTAGGGAAATAAAAATGAGATCAATGAAAAAAAGGTGTGAACTTACAGCTAATGAGACGTGTAGATGGTTACTGAGGATTTTCTGCAGAGACCTAAAAAGGACAGATCTGCTCATGCACTGCAGACAGGATTTAAACAAAAATTACAATTTTTAAGATTGGTGAACAAACTGGTAGATAAAAATGTTTTTGAGGTTTAATGACATGAAAACACAAACTATATATTAACTTTTCTTCAGCTGGAAAAACATCTGGGTCATCTACAGTGCTGTGACTTGTAAAATCAGACAAAGATAACCAGAGTAAATACAAAATACAGTTTTTTAAATGATGATTTTAATTAACTGAGGGAAAAAAGATATCCAAACCTACCTGGCCTGTGTGAAAAAGTAATTGCCACCTAAACCTAATAACTGGTTGTGCCACTCTTTGCAACAAGAACTGCAATCAAGTGTTTGCGATACCTGCCAATGAAACTTTCACATCCTCGTGGAGGAATTTTAACCCACTCTACTTTACAGAATTCGAATGAACAGCCTGTTTGAGGTCATGCCAAAGCATCTCAATCTTTAAATCATCTTTCCCAAAAATGTGGTTTATCACAGTTAATTCATGATTCATGATTTATTAATCATGTTGCCATATGTGAAAAGTAATTTGTTTATTATTCATTACTTTTTCACATAGGGGCAGGTAGGTTTGGATAGCTTTTTTTTTTAAAAAGTTTTATGATGTGAAATGTGATAAATATGCAAAAAACACAAAGAAATCAAGAGGAGGGCAAACACTTTTTCATAGCAGTGTAGCATTTTGTTTCCCTTGACTTTCCGAGCTTTTAATGAACTCTTTAACTTCCATAGGCTTGACATACAAAATCACATAATGAGACATGTATAAATCTTATTTTGTTTAGGCAACAATGTCCTGCGAACGATCCACGGCGTTGGTGAAATGATGACTCAGATGGTGATGAGTCGAGGTGTGCCACACATCCTCCCTGACTCTCCTCCTTCTCTGCGCTATGGGAAGGTGCTCTTCCTGCCTGAAAATGAGGATTTGATGGTGATGGACACAAAACTAAAGATCATCGAGATCCTGCAAGTCAGTGCAACTTCTGGATGTTCTGATTACCATCACTGCTGCATTTTTTTTTCAGTGCTTGACACTTTTTTGTGAACTTTGTGTTTTCCTGACAGTTCATCCTGAGTGTGAGGTTGGATTACAGGATCACATACTTACTGTCGATCTACAAGAAAGCGTTTGGGGACAGGGCTTTAACTGACAGCTCGATGTCTTTGGCCGATATGCCTCCAATGACACGTGAGACTTTCCTCTCTTACCGTGCAAATGCAGAAAAGTTATTCTATTATGTTATCATGTATTAATTAGTGCAAACTGCCGTGTCACTTTTTCTTTCATTTTATTTTGTCTTCAGCTTGTGAACCTGACATAGATGAGATTGTACAAAAAGCAGAGAGCATGTTTGTAGAAAGGTAGGTGAACATGCATTTACGCCTTTATTAGATTGACAGTAGAGACGAACAGAAAATGTATGCCAGTGTTTTTTAATACGCTTTCAAACATTCAGACAAAGAAACTTAAAATTTAAATATACACAGTTCTGACTTCAGCTCTGAGTTGAGCGCAGTGGAGCTGGACGGTGAGGATGGCCGGACATTTTTGAGGGTTCTGATCTATCTCATCATGCAAGATTATCCCCCACTGGTGTCTGGCTCTCTGCAGCTCCTCTTTAAACACTTCAGTCAGAGATCTGAGGTGCTGGAGGCCTTCAAACAGGTAACAACAAAGCAGTTGCACTTGACACTTGGTGAAGCACTTTCTGAATTAAGTGATTATTTTTTTCAGTACTGGTTGATGTAAACAGTTTGGAGGAGGAGTGTTCTCTAACAGCTCTAAAATGCATCACTAAGAGATTCCTCAGATGGAAAAACTGCCTCAGAGCCAGTTTGACTCCAAAGTGGTGCACAAAGAGTTATTGGAAGATAGAAATTTCTTTTGTTTATACATATTTTAGGAATATCCCTGTCTGACTACTCTTCATTGTGCGCGTGTGTGTCTCAGGTCCAGCTGCTAGTGTCAGAGCAGGATGTAGAGAACTACAAGCAGATCAAGGCGGATCTGGACCAGCTGCGTCTGACTGTTGAGAAGTCAGAGCTGTGGGTGGAGAAGAGTGTAGTCTACACCGGTGAAGAACTTGCAGCCAAGATGGCCAAAGAGCCAAACGCTGAGGTGCTGTGCTCGTATTTAAAAGTAAAGCATCTAAAAGCAACGTTTTACATTTCAGAATTGGATATGACATTTTCAGCTCTCTCAGAAATTACTGTTTGTGTTAAATGGGCCATCAGTAATTCTGCTGCACTGTAAATGGCTTTGATGATTGTTGTTCTTTCTTCACAGCTAATGAAAAAGTCCAACTGTTTTGTTAGCTCAATTAGTAAAAAACGTCTGACTTCACAGGGAACTGCATTTAGGCGCTTGTGTGTCACAAATTTTTATTTTTATTGTTATTCTTAGAGTGTCTCCGTTTAAATGCTGGAAGTCTTTGCACACACTTTAATAACTCACTGAGATGGGATAAGGATGTTTCAGACCTGTAACAGACCTGTTTTCAAGTGGACATTGAGCACAACTGTTTTGTTCACATGTCTCATGTCTCTCTCAGGAGGCTGTTCTGAGCCCGGTGCAGGATGGGGAAAATAAACCTCAGATTGACAGTAACAAGGCAAACAACTATAACATCATCAAAGAGGTGCGCTGCACATCCTTATTTCAAGTGTGTTCCTGTTAAATGTCTGTTGTGCTCTTGTGCGTCTACAAAAAAAATTTGTGCATCTCATCTATAGATCCTGCTGCGGCTCAGTAAGCTGTGTTATGGCAACAAGAAGAGTCGCGTGCAGCAGCAGAGGCTGCTGAAGAACATGGGAGCTCATACAGTGGTGCTGGACCTGCTGCAGATCCCTTATGAGAAGGTGAGCTGTGTACACAACAGCCAATTTAATGACTTTCTGCTTCAATCTGTGTGCAGCGTAGTTACTGGATGTCTTCCTGATTCTCTAATCATCTTTTATTTCCCCGACGCCGTGTTCTCACAGAGTGATGACAAGATGAATGACATCATGACCCTGGCACATACGTTTCTCCAAAACTTTTGCAAAGGAAACCATCAGAATCAAGTTCTCCTACATAAACAGCTGAACCTCTTCCTCACTCCAGGGGTGTGTAGATATGACTATGCTCCGCTTTTTCTCATGCTGACATGCC
The DNA here is from genome assembly GCF_013358895.1 of Oreochromis aureus. Classification (NCBI taxonomy): domain Eukaryota; kingdom Metazoa; phylum Chordata; class Actinopteri; order Cichliformes; family Cichlidae; genus Oreochromis; species Oreochromis aureus. Next base: position 8,015,532 of record NC_052948.1, on the reverse strand, counting down.
TTTGGGTGTCCTCTTTCTAGTAGTGCGACAGCCGTATGCTTTCTTTTGATGAATGATTCAGTGTGCCGTTTAAGTGAATGTTATCATCTTCACAACTCCTGCTTTTCTCCAGCTGCTGGAAGCTGAGACGATGCGGCAAATCTTTATGAACAACTACCAGCTGTGCAATGAGATCAGTGACCGGGTGGTCCATCATTTTGTCCACTGCATCGAAACACACGGAAGACATGTTCAATACCTCAAGTTTTTGCAAACCATTGTGAAGGCTGATACAAAATATGTAAAGAAATGTCAGGACAAAGTCATGACAGAGGTTTGTTTTTATTGTTTGTTTTTTGTGTGAAAAATTGAAAAAATTATCTTATGAATAGGAAACACTCATGTGGAAGTTCTCCAGATCAGTTTTCATGTATTTTTCTTAATAACTGCAGCCACTCATCTAACTGATTATTTAAGAATTTAACATGTGACAGATTGTTATAACTAATCATAACATTTCATGTTTGGTTTTCACTGAAATTGAGAAGATGAGAATACATGTGCACTACACAAAGAATCAATTATGAATTGAAAGGCTCTTTTATGCTTTGATGCTTACTTTTAAATGAATGCCGGTGTGCGAGACTCTTCCTTAAACCTTTCTCTTTCTTGGGTTCTTTGTTTGCGTGTCCAGCTGGTGAACGCTGGCGAGGATGTGCTGGTGTTCTACAACGACCGCTCGTCTTTCCAAGTGTTGTTGCAAATGATGGGCTCTGAGCGGGAGCGGGGCGATGAGTATGGAGCTCTGGCGTATCACAACACACTCGTGGAGCTGCTGGCTGCTTGTACCGAGGGAAAGAACGTCTACACTGAGCTGAAATGCAATTCCCTGCTGCCGCTGGATGACATTGTTAAAGTTGTCACTGATGTGAATTGCATACCAGAGGTAGTGACCAGATATTTTTACTATACAATAAGAATAAACATTGAGCTGTAGGGTAAAGATAAATAATATCACTATCACTCCGGAACATTTTTTGGTCACATTTCAGTGCTGTGTGCCTTCAAAAACTAATCAGGCATTGCTTTTTCTAATTTCTCACCCTCAGGTCAAAACTGCTTATGTGAACTTTGTGAATCACTGCTATGTGGACACAGAGGTTGAAATGAAGGAGATCTACACCTCCTCCCATATCTGGAAGCTCTTTGATAACTTCCTGGTGGACATGGCCAGTGTAAGTCAGGTTCATTCACCTCTTTTTCTTTCCTTATGAGCCTGTGTATGTGTCAAGACTGTTGCCTAGGAAATGATAGAAATGATACTAGACATATTCCTCTACATGATTTTTGTAATTTAGGTGTGCAACACTACAACGGAGCGTAGCCATGCAGATCTGGCCCTGGAGAAGTATGTGACGGAGACGGTGATGGCCATTGTCAAAGGTTTCTTCAGCTCACCCTTCTCTGTTAATCACTCTAACCTACAGGTATGTCTTCACCCCTGACAAGCATGCAAATGTCATGGATTTGGTTAACTTTGTGGTGAACATATTTAATGGAGATTGAGTTGTTTTTAGCAGTAATGTAGTAATGACCTCAGAGACATTCAGTTTTCAAGTCATGCCATCTGATTGTTCCTCTGTATTTCTCTGTGGTTAAGGTTTCCGCTTTTTCTTCTTCTTCTTTTATTTAATATATAGACAAACCAGTCTATCTTCATCAAGCTCCTCCAGTCAGCCTTCCGGATTTACAACTGCACGTGGCCCAGCTCAGCTCAGAAGGCTAATATTGAGAGTTGTATCAAAACACTGGCTGATGTGGGTGAGTGATGCAACTCTGCTCTTCAGCCTCGATAGGAGATAGTTTCATTACTTCACATTCACTGTATATTTAAAACATTTTAATTCATATCTTACGGTGCATATGCTGATCTGAATTTTTACCAATATTTATTGCCGAAATGTTGCTTTTTAATTGTCCTTTATTTGACTTATTATATGACATAATTGTGTGCAGCACAGTTCCATTGTCCTCTGATGGATCAGCCAAAGTTAGGCATTGGTTGCATTTGCTGTTGTAACATATTTGAAAAGGAGATCTTTCACAACACCTCCACGCAGTCTTATAAAAAACTAAGTACGCCCTGTGACTTAGTAGCTTGTAGAACCGCTTTTAGCAGCAATACCTTGAAGTAACTAGTTTCTGTGTGACTTTAACATCTGTGAAATCATTGTGGAAGAATTTTGGCCCGCTCTTTTTTACAGTATTGCTTTACTCCATTGAGGTTTGCGGCATTTGTTTATGTGCAGCTGTCTCAAGGTCCTACCACAGCGTTTCAGTTGAGGTCTCGAGTTTGACTGGGCCATTGCAACACCTTGCAGGTTTCAGCCATTCTCTCATAGATTTACCAGTTTTAGCACATGGTGTCACATTTGACTCTAGAATACTTTGGTGTGCAGGTGAGGTCGTGGTTGACTCACTGACTGTGGCATTGTGTTAAAACACATCTGAATGCTCCATACCAGCAAAATACAGAAACATCTGCTTTGGTAACAGTAGCTGATGATCAGTTAATCAAGTAAACTAAAGATCAACACCTCCTATTTACCCTCTTAATTCCTTTGCAAGAAGTACTTAGTGTGTGCTTAGTTTTCCATAGGGCTGCATAGAGTCCTGTGAAAGCCTCCCTTTTTGCATGACTGTAAAATTAAGCTCACGATGACATCTCCTACATGTTCTATGTGTTCTTCCTTCAGCTAAGGCACGGTCCATAGCCATCCCGGTTGATCTGGACAGCCAGGTCAACACTTTGTCTCTCAAGGTCCATAGTAACATGGTGCAGCGAGCAGCTAAAGACTGGAGGATCTCTGCACGTACACGACCTCGCAAGGAGCCACTTGGTGGGCCTGACTATAAGAACATCATAGAGAAGCTGCAGGTGAACTTTTATTCTAACACTGGGAGTCTACATCTATGCTAGCAGCTCTGAGACTGCCTGCAGACACTGCAGTGCTTTGAGTCTATGATAATGTGCAACATGCTCAAGAAGGAATATTAGGCAAATGAAAATTTTGATCTGATGACTGTGCTGAGCTGTTAAAATTTATCCTCCGGGTATACAGAAAGTTTAAATAGTCACAGTAGTGGCCTGAAAAATTGACATTGCAATCACTTACAATTACGTAATGTATGAACATGCATGCTCATCAGCACTACAGTCTCTGCTGCAGCACTTTTAATGCGTCTGTTGTGTTGTACAGGGGGTTGTGTCCCATCTGGAGGAGCAGTTCAGTCCAAAGGTTCAGGCAGAGTTTTCTGTGCTGGTGGATGTTCTGCACAGCCCAGAACTGCTGTTTCCAGAGCCTGCTCGTTTACGCTGTGAGGGTGGAGCTTTTATGTCCAAGTAAGCAACTCTATAAACTGTCTTTAGAACAAAGACAGCCCGCAGGCCACATTTTAAAGTGTTTGTCTGACCATTGGGAAAACTAGCAGCATGACTAAGTTAGTATTTTGAGTTATGTGCAGTTTTTGACAATGTTTTTTTCATCTTTTTATCAGGTGTGTAGACTCTGGAAAAGTAAAAAAAAGAATAAACTTGCAAAATACACTCTAAATTATGAATGAACGACATTGCATAGAGCCACATTCAGCTTTAAATGAAACAAATGAGAGTACGGTAGCAAAAAAGTCAGTATTTGTGGCAGTGGCCTGCATGCATTGACAAATACATTTTGTAAAAAATACTCAGACACATCATCAAACCTCTGAGGGTGCTGTCACTATTTCTTCTTTATGACGCCCTCGGGGAACAGAGAGGGAGATTTCACCTGCGGTGATCATTAAAACGTGGCCTTGTTTTGTGAGCAAGCGAGTGCATTAACCAGAAACCAAAATGACGCAGCAAATCTTATCGCTCTTCCAGACTAATCAAACATACCAAGAAGCTGATGGACAAAGAGGATAAACTGTGTCTAAAGATCCTGGAGACGCTCAGAGAGATGCTGGAAAAGAAGGAAAGCTTTGAGCAATCAGTGAGTACATGACACTTTGTGAACTTGTTAAAGTCACCTAAAGTGAATGGTTTTAGGGTGTCACATTCACCTTTGCATACAAATTACATTACCTGAGTGAGAACATCCAAAAGTTTGCTTTGGATTCATCCCCGACTTCATGTGCCGGTAATGCTGTGCTCCTATCAGCAGTGCAGTGTAGTCCTTGTTTTGTCTCAGGTCTGTCAGCCCAGAGCCCAGACTCCCCTTCATCAGTATGCTGTGGGCCTTTCTGTGTTACATAAGGCAGGGAGGCACTTGAGGACACACTCACACTGAGAGGGAGAAAAGGAAGGAGGAAGTAAAGGAAGGAGGAGGAGGAGGTGGTGGTGGGGGCACGCACTGAACAAACAAATCAATACTGCAGCGAGTTGGGGGTACAGGAGCCCCTGTCCTGCTGCACCTCCCTCTCAGCCAGAGGCCCGGGAAGTGAATGACTAGAGTTGGTAGGATGACACGCAAATTTGTGTAGAGGAGACTCAAAGAGGTGGCTACGTGTGCGAGAGCGCGCATGTTTGTTCACACTGACAGGGGTGGAAGGTGAGGGCCAAAGTACAAAAACATCAAGCCTGTAATCACTTCTTGGTCCAGCTGTGTGGCGAGAGAGGGTGCCAGTGTGAAGTTCACACAGGATGCGCCGTTCCCGTAAAGACCTTTTATCAGTTTGCACAAAAACATGACATGGCGACTCTAATAATCGTCCACTGCTTTGCTTAGTTTGCAGCTCCGTTTGTCTTGTTTTAAAAAAAAGTGGTAGGAAAGCACGTTTGCATGTTTCATGCATTCATGCGATTATCATTAGTCCACTTAAGGCACAGCTTATGAAAGCATAACAAATGTATGTTCTTTTACCTTCTATTTCAGTATAATGGTATTACTAATACTGTCAGGACTACATTGCTCAATATAGTACACAGCAACTTGTTTGACTTCCAGCTGCTTGAGGAGTCAGAGTTTTGCTTTTCCCTATTTGTGTTTGTATCGTGTGTCAGTCAGCCAAGCTGTGGTTTTTTTGTTTTGGTTTTTTTTGTGTGCTTTTTTTTTTTTATTTGAAAGGCAAATGATTCAACAGTTGTGTGGAACAAGATAAGAGGAATTCAAAGTGGAAAAACAGTCACTTTTTTTAAAAGCGGCTTCGAGAAGCCAGACAGTGCGGTAACGATATGTGAAATGTCAGTTTGTGTAGGTGTGCATGAGTGTGCTCGAGCATGTATTTGCGGCCTCTCTTTGTCATATCCGCGTAGCCCTGAGTGTGGAGCTGCAGCCTTACTGCACGAGAGAGAGAGAGAAAAACGATTGATGGAAATAATGAGAGAGAGAGAGAGAGGGAGGCAAGCAGACAGACAAAAACAGAAGGAGAGAGACAGAGTGACAGCAAAGGCAGCAGAGGTTGGTGGCTCCCCTGGGGTGCAATGTGTGGGTGGAGGAGAGTGAGCGAAAGAGATGGAGGGAGAGTCATTGAGGGAGCGAGGGAAGCAGCCATGTGAGGAGCCATGTGAGTGAAAGAGAAAAAAAGTGGGCAGCGGCTGCAGGGATAGGGATTGGAGAGAAGCAGAGTCTGCTCAGTCCATGAGGAGACAGGGCAGGGGGTGCGCTTACGTAACAGCCTGCAGTGGCTGAGCCAGCGTCACGTGGACCATCACGTTCTCCCTCCCTCCCTGCTTACTCTCACTCTCCTGTCCGCTTGCTGCCTCTGTCTTCCTCCTTTGCTCCCTCTACGCTTTATCTTAGTCTGTGGCAGTCTGTCTGCCCGCCTGAGTATTATAATTTTATTTTTTTTGTCTCGCTCACGCCTGCTCCCACCCAGGCCCTGCTCAGGTGTTTGCCTTGATCAGAGAGGGCAAGATCTGCTGTAACTGCACAGAGATGTGTTGGCTCTGACTGCTGCATGTCACTTGTTTTGGCTGTCAGTAAAAGGCCACTTTAAATGTTTGTGCTCTCACTTGCCCTCAGGAAGTCTGGGTTGTATTGTTGGGGGTAAAAAGTTTAGAGATTTATTTAGCTTTCTTTTTCTTTAAAGGTAAGGTGGATATAAGTCAGGACTACTTATAAAAATAAATAAATAAATAGAAAACCTAATGATCTGTGCTTTTCTTTTCTTTAATGAAGTGAAGCAATTCTCCAAAACAGCTGAGCACTGTAGATTTTAATGGCACACATTTGATGCCAGCCAGTATTTACAATGCAAGGAAACGCTCATGTGTTTTTTAATAGTTTTTTTTCGCCAACAATGGGAGGCTGTTGAAAGAGAGGGATGTAAACGCCTTTGGCTACACAGAGAATACTTCATAATAGGATCAGCTGGTTGCTGGTTTCAGGGATTTGTTAGCAATAAGATATTTTTTTTAAAATCCCTGCAGTTACAAATGTCAGCAGCCTGTGATTAAACTTTTACTAGCCTGTATTTAAAATATTTTTTTAATTGAAATAGACGTATGCATAAGTATGTAAACAAGTGACAGAGGAATAAAAAAACAGCTAATTATGTAATCTAAACCACTCTCACATGGTTTCTTTTTCCCCTCTCTATCACACTCATCTGTCATTCACACGCTGTCTGTCTGTCTCTCATTCTGTCTTACTTGCCAAGTTTCACACCACCTGCCTAAGGCAAAGCAGATTTACAGATTACCACCCTCTCGATGCTAAGCGCATCACACACAAACACACACGTAGATGCAAGGACTCAGACTCACACACACTCCCAGGCATGCAGTGTCATGCTGGCTTGCCCTGTGTGAGCTCATCCTGCAGGCCTTTCCTTGTTTGTCTGTCTGATGGGAATCATGATGGACCATGCCTTTAGGTTTTCTAGGTGGAGAGGGTCAGGCAGGCAGAGAGCTGCGTGAGCTCATGCGTACATTCTAAAGGTTGACCTTTGGCTGGACTCTGGCTGAGACAGCATGCTGAGTTGAGTCAGAAAGTTGGAGATTGCAGAGGTCTAACCAAAATAGTTTTGATTTGTGAAGTTTAACTTATCTAATACAAAAAAAGTGTTTATTTTGCTGCGTGAACTTGTGCTGAGGAGGTTCTTCTCAGTTCCTCTTGCCCTTGCTTCCCTCAATCCATCAGCCAGGTGTCTGTTAGGGGAGCATTATGCTTTGGTTTCCATGGCGATGAGGGATTAGAACATGTTGTTTCGTCTAGTCTGGCCGTGACTGGGCGCTGGAGGTCTGTGTACACTGTGTAGAGATGCCTCCAGAACTGGAGCACGATGCCTGCTGAACTCTTTTAGTTCCAAGCAGTAGACGAGAGAGACAGTTTCACTTGTACTGCAAGAAGATATCCTACTAGGAGAATATAAAACACTGAATTATACGTATTCAAAGTTAAAATAATCTTCCTGTTTCAGTTGCTCCAGTTGCTCTTATAAAACCTTGAACAGGGGTGGATAATTATTTTTAACCCTGTGTAGCTTTATAAAATCTCCAAGTTGAAGATGCTTGAAACTAGACCATCACGTCCATCTGTCAGACTCCTTTCTTGTTTAGCTCTGGATGAAAAATTACTTTCCTGAGTCAAATCACTGAGTTACCTTTGCACGAGCAAAATAACAAATGTATTATGTGTGCAATTAGATTATTTACCTTTGAGATTTTCTAAAAAGAGATTGTCTTAATTTTTAGCATCCAGCAATTTTGAGGTTTTGAGTTACCTACATATGGTATCTAAGTGTTTCTATGAATCTTAATGGTTTTCAGTGTAAACAGAGTTTCACAAGTTCATAGTGTGTTGTTAGGTCACTTGTTGTCTGAGAGGCACATGACAAGAAAAGAGCCGGAATGACATGAATTTGAAATTTTGTTTGCGTTTATTGCTCATAGCTGGTGGACAACATGACACAAACCATCCAGTGATGATATAATACTCAAGACAAACAAGAGTCTGGTGAAGATCACTGTTGTGTTTCAGTCAGCGTTCAGTATCTGCTTCAGTTTTTGATTCATTTCTTATGTCATGGTATCTCACATGTGCTCACACCTCTGTTAAAGCTTTTTATTAACCGTTTAGCCTTAGAAGGATCTGAGCACCTGAACCGTATTTGATTGGAATAAATGCAATATTCCTTACTCTGTCTCTCAAAAATAAACGTCAACCTCGAGGGTGTGTCATCAGTAACCAGCAGCTTAGAATAAGGGAAAAGTTTGATCCGCTGCAATTGCTAGACTCAAAGTCCGTGGATCACAAAAATCAGATGGCCCCATGCTCTCTGAGAACCATGAGTGATTCTACCAAATGTAATCTTATTTTTAATTTTTTTTATGTTTTATTGTTTAATTTTTTGCTGATGTAATTTTTCAGAAGCCACATGGCTGAAACATAAGCTCTCAAAAATTATTATGTTTTCCCCATGCTTGCCTTTTTATGTCGACTAAATTGCCCGAGTTCCTGTGAGGCAGGCAAAACAGATGAGCCTTGTTTGCCAGTCAGCTTATCTTCAGCATCATAGTCTTCTTAATAAACTCAATCAGTACATAACGATATTAGTGAATAACGCATAACACTTCCACCGTAAACCCGCTGGTTAAAAGTCAGGCCTTCCCTAAAGCAGACCTGTTACTGAATGCTTGTTTACTTGTTTACGCTTGTATTTCCCTGAATCGTTCTCACCAATTGCTCTCACATGTGGGCTTAATTTGTTTTGCTGATGTGCTTGTTTGTTGGGTAAAAGCATTTCATGTGCTGTGGAACTGCAGCTTGAAAACATAAATGGCACCACTTGATGCGCGTGTGTCTTGCAGGATTCCAGATTTCAGATACCATTTGTAACCCCTTGGCCTTGCACACAGCGCTCCACAGCTACTTCTGAACATGTCATATTCAGCAGCAGGTAAAAGAGTTGGGATGAAATGCAAATATGCAGACATGGTTCACCCTAATGGACTTGACTAATGGCAAGAGGTTTAGGTAATCCTGAGCTCATCCAGCCACAATTTCACCAAAGAATGATGAACCCAGTGATCTCAGTTATGGGTGGCAGTTGCACACCAGCCTATGTTCCCTCGTGTTTTGTTTTTAATCTGGGCTCATGTTGTGTTTGTGCTAGAACTGCAGAAAATGTGAAGGAATGAAATACATTTTAATTTCTTTTCTTTTTAAAAAAGAATAAATACCTTGGCGAAGACACTTTATAAAACACATTGATATGGATTTTATTATGACAGGTTCCCACTTTAAGCTTTTCATTTCTCCTTCAGCTCCAAGCTCGCCTTAGAGACAACAGAAATTTTTATTGGATTACATGCAGCGCATGCTTTTAAACTGTACATGATAAGATCGAATTTCCCTTTGAGTTTTTGTATAACAGAAGGTAGATTTTCAGTTTGACACTGTCCTGATCAGTGTATTGACTGAAGTAAGATAAGCTTTGTGATGGTGAAGTTGTTGGCCTCTCATAGCCTGTGGGGAAACTGTGCTATGCCACTGTGTGCTTGAGTCATTCTGTTCATAAAAGACAGACTCGGATTCCTCTGTGGAGGAAAAAGCAATGCAGAAAAGTAAAACTGTTAGTCTTCCACCCCTCTCATCTCAACCTTGTTTGGGGAACATTGTCCTCCTGCACAGCCTGACACGCTGCTGCAGTTGACCTTATCAGAGCTCAGCAGCTCAAACTCCTTCATCCAGGCAGTGTATGTCCCGGTTTACAGTTGCTACTGCCCTCCGATGCCTGCATGAGTTTTCAGACCACCTAAAGAAGCACAGAACAGGCTGTATCTTTTTATCCATGCTTCTCACTGGAGTTACAGGAATCTGTAGACAGCAGAGCTGCGAGAGGTCTGGAGGGTGGTGGGGGGGAGTGAAGCTGGAGGTGGGGATCGGCAGCTCATCCTCAGCTTGGACACCAGAGCCGCAGTGTGGCGTGCCGGTGCACATTTTAAAACACCACGACTGTCTGCTCATTGCTAGGTTTGTTTGTTCCTCTTCTCCTCCTCCTGCCACCCTCCTCTTACTTTTGTCAGTTCTCTCTCTCTCTCTCTCTCTCTCTCTCTCTCTCTCTCTCTCTCTCTCTCTCGCTCTCTCTCTCTCTCTCTCTCTCTCTCTCTCTCTCTCTCTCTCTCTCTCGGCTCTTACATCACCTGACTAGAGTTTTTCTTGTCAATGCAGCAACAAGCAGATGAGTCAGGCAGGGCTGACTCTTCTCTACTGCCATCCTGCCTACTCTATCCTCTCCTTTCTCTCTGCAGACCTAGCCAGCACACTGCATCACCCAGAAGGGAGACAAAAAAATCCCCCCAAAAACCTGTCACCACCCCCACCTTTCAACTTCTCCCTGCAAGAGGGTTTCTTTTAGTGGTACTTCCTGTGTCAGAAAAGGGGAAATGCTAAGTCAAACATGTTTTAGTTTGCAAGGGAGCATGCACTGGGATGCATTGCCTTATAGAGTGTAGTGCTGAGGTTGGAGATGCACTAGGATTGTGTCTGTGTAGTGGTGTGTGGAAATGAGAGACACTGGCTCAATGGATCCTCACCTTCAGTTCAAGAAGTGTGTGCGTGCATGTGTGTGTGTGTGCGTACGTGCGTGTGTGTGTCTATGTGGGTGTGTGTCTGTGTTTCTGTGAGACAGCTCAGCCAGACAGTGCAGGCAGACAAGTGTCTCTGCTGACTGCAGATGAGATAGAGTGTTTACTGACACAGGGAGCATCAGCTACACGTGCTCATCCACATCTTTGCTCTTCGGTACACTTAGTTTGAGGATGCTTAGCTGAACTGTATCTAGCCAGCCTTTGTGATGAGACATAGAGGTACCTCATTTGCCTGATGCCTTGCTATCATCAAATTAGACTTTTTCTTTTTTAAGGTTGCAGTTTGGAGCGTTTTTAAAAATATCCATTATTTCTGCTTGATAATTCAGTTTCATTTTAGATGAACCACATTACATTTGACACATCCAAATGCACCCACAGTTTATTATAAGAAGCAACTACTTACAACTTACAATGGCAGCTACACAAATGAGTCATATACATCTGAATACTAATTAGCTGTATGTGTCAGCTTTAAAGGAGGTGTGACAATCACAGCAGGGAAACTTGCAAAGGAACAAAGAGACCAGATAATTGCTGAACTGCTGGTGTGTCAGTCACAAACTGCAAAATTCTGAAATGTATAATAAAGGAAATGTGTTTATTTCCATGCAAGTATTAGGACAAATGGACTGGGAAAAATTTCCATTAAATGTCTATAGGGTTGTAGGTGAGGTGACTTGTCTAACCAACAATACCAGTCAATGAATAAATCAATCCTTCTTTGTACAGGACCTTTCATGAAGGTTGACACAGTTCAAAGCGCTTAATAGATGATTCAACATGTTATAAAAGCTACATATAAAGAATTAAAAGTACCAAATATAAACCAAGATTTACAATATAAGTAAACTAAAAGGACAGTTAAAGAAAGAAATTGATTTTTACTAATCTTTCAAACAGAGCACGCACCAAATGTTCACATTATTGAAGCAGGAGTCAGTACTTTTACTTAAACTTTGAATTAATTAATGTTAACACCTAATTAACCATTTCAGCTTTTAGTTATTTTATAGTCTAAAAGTTGCATAATTACAGCCTAAAAATGATCACATATATTCAAAACTATTAGGTACACCTGTTCAACTGCTCGGTAATGCAAACATCTCATCAGCCAGTCATGTGGCAGCGACCTGTTGGCAACCTGCCGATGTTCAACCTTTCGTCCTTCTGCCCTGAGTCTTTGGAAGTCTTTGCACTTCCACCGGATCTCTGGACTACAAACTCTCTCTCTACTTTTAAATTGTGTCTTAAAATCCATCTATTCAGAATTGCATATCCTTCATCATGACTCCGTCTCAGTGTATTTTTACCTTACTTAGCTTTTATACTTACATACTTTATCTTATGTTTTTATTTTGTTGTACTAATGTAAGGTGACCTTGAGGGTCTTTAACAGGCGCCTATAAATAAAATGTATTATTTTTGTTATTATTATTATTTTAAACTGAGCATCAGAATGGAGAGAAATGGCAATATAGGTGACTTTTTCTGCACAACCACCCAGAGCGATTACAGAGACTGTTCTGCTGATGCCAGAGGTCAGAGGAGAATGGTCAGACTGCTTCAAGTTGATAGGAAGGCAACAGTAACTCAAATACTGATTCATTACAGTCAAGTAGGGCTGCGCAATTATGGTCAAAATTAACTGACAAATTTATTTTTTGCTCTGTCACTTAAACATAACACTGCTTTCGCATCCAAGTTGTGCTACATTCCTGTTCATTTACAAGTCTTTGCATCAAAAGAAAATTTATCCTCATTTGCGTAAATTCAGTGCAGCGCTTGGAAGAAAACTACATTTGTTGGACCTGCATGAGTGATGTAGCATAGTAATATACTGTTGTGAGATCTCTCTTTTTCTCCTGCAACATTTTGCATATAGCGCAGGTTTTTCCATCTTGAAAAAACAAAACAAATGCATTCCTGAAGCCTTCAATAGTAAAAATGTTTTGTGAACGCTTTGCATTAGTGATTTCAGTACATCTTTGTTAGCAAAGTGGTGTGCCATACAGCCTCGCTTTTATGAACGTTTGAGTTGATGTTGAGCAATTCATGTTAGCGACCATTGCATTGCTTCTCTTGTCCTTCATGCATTAATTATACTAATTATTTGGTGGTATGTTTTCAGGCCACTGGTTATGTTAGTTGTGTTGCTTTGTGGCACAGAGACAACTCTACAACACTCTTTGCATATAATCTCTTCTTGGTCAATGTCACTAACCCTAAATCCGCTTTGAGTGATAAGCTCTTCACCTTCTACTGTGTCAGTCATTTGATTTTTTTTAATATATCTGTCTTTTTACATTGTGTTATCAGTCTAGACTAGTCCAGGAAGCTTCAGGCTTCGTAGTGCAGTGAACATTTGTGATTGGATGTGGTTCAGCACTGATTTAGTCAGGTGGGGGAGTGCCTAGATTGTCTGTGTTTAAATGTGGGAAGCCGAAATTGTGTCCCTACAACCAACCTATACCCAACGCAAAACACATCAAACACATCAAAGCAGTTGGGCTACAGTCACAGAAGACCACACTGGGTGCCACTCCTGTCAGCTAAAAACAGGAAACTGAGGCTACAATTTGCGCAGGTTAACCAAAATCTTACAATAGATGACTGGCTAAACGTTGTATGCTTTTTAAACAACATGAAAGCATGGGTCCATCTTGCCTCGTATCAGCAGTTAAGGCTTGTGGTGGTCTAGTAGTATAGGATATTTCCTTTGCACACTCTAGGCTCTAGGAACAATTTGTTTAACACCACAGCCTACCCGAGTACTGTTTCTAGTCATGTCTATCCCTTAATGACCACAGTGCACCAATCTTCTGATGGCTTCTCAAGACAGGATAATGTGGCATGCCACAGAGCTCAGATCATCTCAGACTGGTTTCTTGAACATGACAATTAGTTCACTGTACACAAATAGTCTCCAAAGTCACCGGATCTCAATCACATGGAGCACCTTTGGGACTTGGTGGAACGGGAGAGTTGCATCATGATGACATTGTTTCCAGCACCCTGCTGAATCTATAGCATGAAAAATTAGGAGTTCTGATGGCAAAAGGGGGGTCTAACCTGGCACAAGCAAAGTGTAACACATCAAGTGTGTTCAGTTGTTATTTTGACAGGCACCTGCCTTTCTGCTAGCCTGCTAACACGTTTCCATGGAAACCATATGTGGCTGCTTACAGCCCATTCATTTTAACTCCGCCCCTTACCCATCACTTCTTGAAGTCTTTTGATCAATACCAGTGGTAAGGTGTCATCAAACAAGGCCTTGATGCGTTGTTGGATTACCATAGAAACAGATGCTGTTCATACTTACTTTATCTTCCCTTCTTATTTCCTGCTTTTCATCCATTCATCGCTCTCCCTGTTGTTCTTTAAAAGTAGGTGGTGAAATGTACAATGCAAGTCATCCACCTGCCAATCACACACTTTGATTACACAACCACTGAAGGGCGACTGTCGCCCTGAATCTTTTAATCTCATTTCTGCTCATCTGCGTCAAATGTCACAGACACGGACAGATGTTTATTCGAAAGAAAATAAATGCAGTTATTAAATAAATGAGCTGCTAGAGGCAAGCTGGTGTTGTGCAATGCATTACTTTATACATATGCATCAGTAATCCTTGCACGCAAATGACCACATTCTGTATAAGCTTTTTCCACTTGTTTTCACTTGCATGCTTATGTGCACACGGTGTGTGTGTGTGTGTGTAAGAAGCACAGTGTGGTCCTATTTTGCACAATAAGAGAGGGAAAACTAGCCTCATTCTAAATAGTTTAGGGTAAGATCAGTGGTTCATCATGTCAGTTTAAAAATTGAACTGTTTGGAGACTTTCATTGCGAACTAATATTAACTAAAAATCTTAAAGTAGCATCTCTCATCATTTATGGTTGCTTTTCTCCAAACACACCCTGGCTGCTATCTCGGAATCTCTCATAAATGCTCAGATAGGATCAAGATATTGGACAACATTGTAACCGTCATGCTCTCTCAAGCTCCAATTTCTTTGTTGATAAGAGCATTGTCATCCTGCAAACCACTGCTTCCATCAAGGCAGAAATGTGTCATGGGATGATGGCGATGATTCCTATTAGGTGAAATGAGATGAAATCTGCTCAGCCCTCTGAGAGATGATTGGATGGATTTCATGCCAATGAATGCACCTTACCACAAATGTTCCCTTCTTAAGATTTGTCTTTCATTTTGATCATTTTTACAGTTATTCCTCTTTCCCTTTCTGTAAAGGGGAAAAAAGCTTTATCAAAATCTATTAAATGTGTGTGAATTTCCTAGTTTAGGGCTCATACTCTGTCAGACTTTTAAATGGATTTAACATTATGATTTCTGTCTCCACAGGGAAACGACTTGAGAAAGATTCTCCTCACACGCTACTTTGGAAATCAAAAGCTTCTCTCCAAGTCAGAGCTCGCGAGTGGAAACAGCTCATCTGGTGGCTTTGTCAAGCAGTCACCTGGAGGTACCGAGAACCCCAAATAAACCGAGTAGATGCTGCAATAACTACTCACAGTGGAGGAAACAACAGTAACTAAAATGACAGCGCTCTGTTTCTTAGGCAGTATGCTGTTTGACAATTGTTGGCAGACATAAGAGGTTTATAATGCATCCCATAAATATTCGGTCCAGGCAGGTGTGGAATATAGTAGATGAGCATAAGAAATAATCAAACATTTGTAAAGTTTTTCTTGTTCAATTTCTCAAAAAGAGATTATTTCTATCTGTAATTATTTATTTATGGTATGTGCATGCATGGAAAGCCAGAGGCAGGGAGAGCAGCAGCACAAAACTAACCAGGCACCATAGATGAGACTAACTCAGAAAGAGCATGAGAAGCAGAAGCTGGGATTTAAATTTCTACATCATTGCAGGAGGTTCTCCTATGGTAGACGCTGACAAGCCAGCCAGCAGTGTTTCAGATATTCAGTGTCTTTTGGACAATGTTGGGGCAACAGAGATGGTAATTGAACTCATTGTCAACACCAAGAATGATCGACTGTTTAAGGAGAGCATCGAGCTGGGCATTGCCCTTCTCAGGGGTGGAAACACACAGATACAGGTCGGCTTCACGGATACACGAATCCTGTACTTCTCCTCCACATGTTTTAGAATTATACTCACGGCCATTTTTGCTCCCAACTAGAACTCATTCTACAGCCAGCTGAACAAGCAGAAAAAGTCCGAGAGGTTCTTCAAGGTTTTCTACGACCGCATGCGTTTGGCCCAGCAAGAGATTCGAGCCACCGTGTCGGTCAACATGTTTGAAGTCAGCTGCAGAAAAAGGGACGATGACAGTGATGTCAGTAGTATCAGGGTTAAAAAAGGTACAGTTCAGTGATGGTGCATTTTAATTTTTTTTTACATTATTGACTTAGAGCAAAAACGCCACGTTTGTTAGCTCTAAATGCAGCTAACCACTGTGTCAAAATGTCAAAGGGAGGCTGAAAGTAAGTAAGTAAAGTTCATTTGAAGTGAATCACCTCTGTTATAATGTCAGAGGTACCTAGCGACGAGGATTTAAAAGTGCAATACTGAGTCATGAGGCTCACGTCCTCAGCACATCCAGGCATTTCCATAGAAAGAGCGAGTTAAAAGCCACAGACTGAAAAAAAGTAATGCTTGTTACAGTGTTTGAGGTCCAGAAGTCAGTTTAGTTTAAAACCGTTGTAGTGGATAAATCCACAATGATTTTTGTTGCTCTGCTGACTTCTGTTGAAACTGTTGTTCCCAGTTCAAGCAGTCACATGTCTGAAGCATGTGACTGCCCACATTGCAATCCTATCAAAAGGCCATTGTATCAAGTTTGGGTGTTTTTATGCTACAGAAACCCACTAAATTGTTGCCTGCTTGTCAGTGAACATCTGTAAATATATATATATATATACACATATATATATATATTATATATATATATATGAATTACAACTGCCACACTTATGATATATATATATATATATATATATACCTGCCCTATAGTTAAATATATATATATATATATACACATATATATGTGTGTGTGTGTATATATATATATATATGTATATGTGTGTGTGTGTGTGTGTGTGTGTTACAACTGCCACACTTATGTGTGTGTGTGTGTGTGTGTGTGTGTGTGTGTGTGTGTGTGTGTGTTTTTAAAATAAATCCTTTCTTTGTAGGGAAAGATTCTGGGCTTCACATGAGGGATGACATGCGAGGGCAGCTAAAAGAAGCCTCCTCAGTGACCTCAAAGGCCTTCTCGGCCTTCAGAAAAGAGTTGGACCCTGACCTTGAAGGCCTCGGCCAAAACAGTGAGATAATCGGTACTGAGGAGGCATTGGAAGACACTCAGATGAGCCCGGCTGTTTCTATCATGAAACCAATCCTGCGTTACCTACAGCTGCTCTGCGAGAACCACAATTCAAAGCTGCAGGTACTGGTGCTCTGTGAACTCTGCCCTTAGAAGTCCAGTCATTAAAATGACCACTGATTGACTTTGTTTTCTGCTCTGAATCCAGAACTTTCTGCGCAGTCAGAACAACAAGACTAACTACAATCTGGTGTGTGAGACTCTTCAGTTCTTGGACTGCATTTGTGGGAGCACCACTGGAGGCCTAGGGCTGCTGGGACTTTATATAAATGAGTTTAATGTGGATCTGATTCTCCAAACGTTGGAAACCATTACAGAGTATTGCCAGGGGCCCTGCCATGAAAACCAGGTAGGACGAGGGTGACTGGTTAGTTGAGAGAAAATGCTCAATTTATTGGATAGTCAAGTTGTCAACATATTTATTTAACAGAGCTGACAGAAGATCTTCCTAATATTCTGAATGTATTTGAAAAATTGTTCATCTTTCCCTAAATGTGAAGCATCATATCATTAAACCTGTGGTGAGACGTTTTTATTCTTTCATGTGTTCAGTTCCAGTCAAGTTGAGATAACTACGATGAACATCATTTTTTGCACATTTGCTGGGTAGCAAAACACCAAATACATTATGCAATGTTCTGCAACGCTGCCACTTTAAAAAAAAAAAAAAAAAAAAAAAAAAAAGCTCTAAATTTTTTCAGTTATGCCTTCAAGGTAGTCTCCTTGTGGATCTGTCATGTGCTTTGCATCTATATGTTATTTCAAAATAGGAACCCTTTAAATCTGGTGAGGAAAGTGAGCTAGGAGGGAATATTGCATTGGAGTGGCACAAAAGTTTGTACTGGTGCATAATGGATTACCATTAGGGTCATATCTACAGGGCATGTTACAGTACACACACACACACACACACACACACACACACACACACACACACACACACACACACACACACACACCCTGGTCTCAAACTTGGAGTCTTACTGTAACGAGAAACAGGAAGTTTCTGGTTTCGAACCAGCTGACCAGCTGGGGCCTTTCTGTATGGAGTTTGGATGTTACCCCTGTGTCTGTGTTGGTTTCTAATTAGAAGGAGGTGGATTGATTCTAAATCGACTGTTGGTGTGAATATGAGCATAAATGTCTGTCTACAGTGGACCTGGCAACTTTGTGATCACACTGCTGTTTTAATCATGAGCGGTGGTGTAGTAAGCCGTCTTAAATGATTATCTTTTATTTGGATTTAACCTGTGACCAGTAAAGCACAGACACTTTCTTCTGATGAATTGTATTAATGAATTCATTTGTAATGTAGCCAACACTGACTACAGCATGTCCATTTTTTTCCTTTTCCAGAGCTGTATAGCTAAACACGAATCAAATGGCATTGATATTATTATAGCACTGATTGTCAACGCCATCAACCCCCTGGGTAAGGATCGCCTGGACCTGGTGCTGCAACTCAAGGTGAGCACTAGTTTTATGAGAGGTCTGGGAGGTGACACACTTCCATTACCCTATAATATACTTACCTTGCTGCATAGTATTAATTAAATATAGTTAACAATTGTGCAATGATGAAAAGGGCAGCAGGGCAAATACAGCCCATGTTTACTGGCTGTCTGACTGCAGATGTCTTTAGTAGTACAACCCTTTAGTCGAGTCACAGCATTCTGAAAAAACCGCATCTGTCAAGTATTGTTTGTTTTTTTTTTTCTCCAATTATTCAGCTTTGTGTAACTGATCAAAGTATAAAAGCTGATTATTTTGAAACGTGTATCATAGAACAATGCCTCCAAGCTCCTGTTAGCTATCATGGAGAGCTGCCATGACAGTGAGAACGCAGAGAAGATTCTCTACAAGATGAGACCCACTGAATTGGTGAGTGTGGTCATGCATGTACACAAACTACATCTGACATGTGTGGTGTAAAAACTGTGACTTCTAAAACACTTTTGCTTCAGGTGGATGTCATGAAGGACGCCTACAAACAGGGTTTACAGAGTGAAGATGACGATGACGGCATGGGAGACGAGATCAAACCTAAAGATGTCGGACACAACATTTACATCCTGGCCCACCAGGTAACAGAAAAGATTAAACTTGTGTCAGTCTAAAGTGGTCAGACAAACAGAGGAAATGCAGTGATGCTTTAGTCTAATGACCATCGGGCCAAAGCAGTGCAGGAGTGCCAAGTGATGGAAGAGTGCTTCTCTGAATGAACTGCTCTGACAGTTTTCTGAAATGAGTTTTTGTGATGTGACATTGGCTCTACGGACAGATAGGCTTTAGGCATTTTCACTGAGGCAGGTAGTCCCTGCACAACTAAATACACATGGTTTGCTTTGTCCAGGGATGAGGAATGAGGGAATGAGGCAGGAGTACTGTACCCCTGAGAAATTTGGTTTTCTTCTAAATGTGTGTGTCCATCTGACGTGTCTTAGTCTTTGTCTACGCTGTTTGTAAGTTGTTGAGAGCAAGCCAAGTCTTGTGGGTTTTCACTTCTGTCTCTTTAGAGCAAAGTGTCAGACAGGATATTTTGGTCTGCAGAGCAGACGAGTTTCATCATGACAAGGAAGTGTGCATGTTTTTTTTTTGTTTTTTTTTACATTTTTTTTATGTTTGACTTTTTAAAAAATTACCTTTCAGCTTAAAACATGCACAAATGTGTGCATTAGCTTTTAAATATATTTTCTGTTCATTTAAATAAACAAATTAAATTGATAAAATAAAATAAGCAATAGATAGAATGCACAAACTAAATGGTTCTTAATTCCTGTACAACTGTCTATTTTAAAGGGGTAATAGAGATTTTTAAAATATAATAAATAAAAAAAACAGCAAGTATCCAGAACTCAGAATGTTTTCCACAATATTTGACTCTAACAAATTAAATAAATTTTAAATTTTCCTCACCCTAAACAGAGAAGCAGAAAAAAATAAGGAAATCTCATTTGGTGACTGAACTTGGATTTTTAGATGACCTCTACACAGGAAAATAACACAGGAAAGGAAAAAGACCAGAACCTGTTTCTTACTTATCTATTAATCCTTGTGCCACAGGTGTCCTTCTCAATGTCTTTTTAACAGCAAGGATACATAAAAACTACCTCTGCAGAGTGTGGGCAAAGAAAGAAACTGTTACTGGTTACTGGTTTGGATCTGGATCACTTTAAAACTGTGATATAAGTCAATTCCTTTAATGGGAGATGGCAGCTTTAGCTCTACTACAAAAAACAAGGCCATAAAGCTTGAATTTGAATGGTATATAGACATTACTTACAGTTGTGGGCTCATCATGGGTATGAATTTCACAATTTAGGGCTTTTTCCAGGGTGGAATAATTGCATACTTTACATCTTTATTGGCTTTATAAAACAAGAATTGGGTGCACAAGATTGAATTTATTTTGGACTTTCAAAAATATGTAAACAGTGATCAAATATATGTATATACTCACACCAATATTTGATTAAATATCTCTTAATAAGTTGCATCTTGACCACACACCTTTGATAGTGATCAACAATTTTCTGGCATAATTCTGGCAAGATATTTGGTCACTCTTCTTGGCAGAATTGGTAGAATTTATTTAAATTGGTTGTCACACACCTGGGTTTTAGTCCTGCTCCAAAATCCTCCAATAGAAATGAGTTCATGGATTTGGGAAGGCCATTCCAGAAGCTTAATGTTAGCCTGGTCTATCCATCTCAAAACCAGTTTTGATGTGTGTTTGGGATCATTGCGCTGATCGAAAACCCAATTTTGTCCAATTTTCAACCATTTAGATGTTAATTTAATGTGAGGTGAAAGAACTTCCTTCATTATTCCATCCACTTTGTGCAGTGTACCAGTACCACTGACAGCAAAACTTCCCAGAGCACGATGCCACTACCACCATGCTTGGCAGTTGAGTGTTCTTAGTCTGAAAGCCTCAGCTTTACTCCTCGAAACAAACCTCTTGTCATCGTGGCACTACCTTTGTCTCGGCTGACCATAAAACTTTTCTCCAGAAGGAATATTTCTTGTCCATATGGGCTATTTCAAATTTCAATCAAGGTTAAAGCTGCACCCAGTTCTTGTTTTCCAAAGTCATTAAACATATATCTTGTAAAATCCAAGACCATGACATTCAAGCTCATGAGGAGATTTTGTAAACCATATTTATTTAGTTTTGGTTCACTACTGGTTACAGTATCATCCAGTGTAGTGCAGCAAAATCATATCTTCATATTAATCATATTTTTTCATTCCTAGTTGGCCAGGCACAACAAAATCTTGCAGCAGAGCCTCACCCCTGGGTCAGGGTTGGGTCTGGGGTCAGGCATGGACCACGATAGAGAGAAGGATGATGCCCTCCGTTACTATGCCAAGCACACAGCTCAGATAGAGGTAAACCGCATCATCAATTTGTCATTTATCCTAAAATCTCTTAAATCTTTCGTCAAACTTTAAAACTGTAAGCCAAACCTTTAATGACCAATCTTTGTTATCAGATTGTGCGTAATGACCGCAGCATGGAGCAGATAGTGTTTCCAGTTCCTAACATCTGTGAGTACCTAACCGAGGAGTCAAAGGTGCGTGTGTTCACCACCACTGAGAGAGATGACCAAGGCAGCAAGGTTAACGACTTCTTCCACCAGTTTGACAACCTCTACAATGAGATGAGGTGGCAGAAGAAGATTCGCAGTAAGTCTTCCTTACATTCGGTGTCCAGTTCTTGGAAAATAATAATGATGGTGGTGGTGGCAGCAGGAACAGGCTTCAGGACGACAAATCACGATTCCCATCCAGCAAGTGTGGTTATGTTACTTTCACAGTAAACTGAAGGGCCTGCAGTGATGTGGTGTGTGCTGAATTCGTGTGCCTGTACTTATGCTCCCTGTTGTGTTTACACAGAAAATAAGGCTCTGTTCTGGTTCTCACGTCACATCTCTCTTTGGGGGAGCATCTCCTTCTACCTGGCCCTTCTGCTCAACATTGCTGTGGCTGTATTCTACCCTTTTGGGGACGATGAAGATGAGGGTAAGAATTTCTGCATATGTCTCAAATTGTAATTTGTAATTTCAAGCCATTTTTTTAAACCTTTTGCTAAGCAAACCAATGTTTTAAGGCAGTGGTCCTCAAATGGCTCCTACTGGACATGGATTATTTATTTAATCTGAAATATAAAACTCTGCCAATATAAAAGTAGAGATGAACTTACCATCTAAGGCAGACAGAATTATTTTGTGCATTGTGTAAAATTTCTATAGGGCATAGTATGGACAGCTCCTGGTGCTGAAATAACATCTAATAAATGTACCAGAGAAAATGTGAAGAATAAAAGCCCTTAATATCAGCTAAATTATGCTGTATCTCTTTAATTCAAATGCAGACATACTCATTAGTATTATTCAACTAAAATAATGAGGGGATTTTATTATTTTTCTAAGGAAGTCAAGCATGCAAAATAAAGAGGCGTACACACACAGAGTTAGAGAGACTAGTGGCTATGTGATGAAAAGAAAGAAAGATATGTGGTAAAATTTTAAAGCAATGTCAGACTAAACTGTTGGCAAAGGGGCATTTTTTTTAAACTAATTTCAGTTTTGAGTTGGGCAAATGAGGTGAATACAGCGTAAGACGTGACATGAGGAAAACCTATGCAACCACTGCCTGGAGTGTCAACCACCAACCATTAGCTACAATGCAATGGGGCAACAGACGGATCTTTTAAAAAAAACTAGGCCAAGTGCCCACTTCACTGACTATTCTTCTCCAAGGTCACTGTTTTCACTAGGTGTCATTTCTTACAGATTTTAAGGAAAGAGTGATTCAGGAGGCCTTTAGCCCAGCCTAGCAGCAGACATAGTGTTAAATAATTCAGAAATAATTGACTTTTTATGCATCTGTTTGATTTTAAGTGCAGGTATACTGAATCATCTATTTACAACTGTTTTATCAAGCAGTTTTAATCATTTTTAAAACTTATGGAAGAACACTTTGAATATATTAATTTTCAAGTAAAGTCTATAACAATTCTTTTTTTTGGACTGTTAATTATTAATGATTATCGCTTTCTTTTTATGACTGAAAATGCGTGTTCTGTGACACGTGATGCTGCATTTATTTAAACACCTTGGTCACTCGGAGTCCCACAAACACTGGTGATTTATCTAACATACAATATCTAATCAAACAAGAAGCAGTAGGTGTGTACAAAATGTGCTTCACCTGTCATCACGATATCGTTTTGAGGCGGGAGAACTTGGACTTTAATCGTTTTTATTGGTATGTTGATGTCATTGCCCTCAGCCTGGCGTCAGTCTGAGACCTAATTAATCAGATGAAGTTAAATCACCCAATAATCATCCAAATTTACTCTTTAAAATTCATTTCTTTACGTGCAGTGTTAGATTACCCGATTTTAGGTTTAGCAAAATGTTACTAGAACTTGCTGTATTTGCTGGTTCGCCTTGGTGTAATTCGCTGAAATGTAAACCTACTGTACATGTGGTTCCTGTGGCGTACAGAAGTGTTAAAGATGGCTTTCTGATAAATACTTCCTCAATGAATTGTCAGCACTTTGCAGTTTCCAAAAGACCCATGAGCATCACTCTGCTGATTTACTCAGTGAGCTGAAAAAGAGTTGGTTGTTGTGACTGATGCTGTCCCCATGGATGGCTGTTTGACATTTTAAAGTGTTTCCTTTGACTCTTTGCTAAGTTAAGCTCTTAGCTCAGATAAATAATTCATTAGAGGGATGTCATGCTTTAAAGCACTGATGTTTTGTGCCTTGTTCGATTGTTTATTCTTCCACACAGGCACATTATCCCCATTCTGGAATATCTTACTGTGGGTGGCATTGGGAGTCTTCACCGCACTGCTTCCCGTCTTACCTAAACCAATAGGCATCGGGTTCTTCCTGGTCTCCCTTATTCTCCGTGCCATCTACACAATGGGCCTCGGCCCTGCTCTGCTTTTGCTCGGTGCTGTCAATGTAAGTGAACAAAGGCTTGTTTTTGAAGAATGTGTCTGTTCTTGCCTCTTCACACATACAAGTTTTTTTTGTCCCTGAGTTTTGTTTTTATTCCATTTTCAGCTTTTCAACAAGTTGGTGTTTCTTGTAAGTTTTGTGGGGAACCAGGGGACGTTCACTCGAGGATACAAAGCAGTCGTGATGGACATGCTCTTTATCTACCATTTGTGGTATGCCATCATCTGCGTCCTGGGCCTCTTTGTTCATGAGTTCTTCTACAGCTTTTTGGTAAGAGAGCTCATTTGCATTGTAACAGTGTTCTCCGAATGTTTTCTGATGGCTCACCGATGACGATCTCCCCTTGCAGCTGTTTGACCTGGTGATCCGAGAGGAGACGCTGCTCAATGTGATAAAGAGTGTGACAAGAAATGGCCGCTCCATTTTTTTGACAGCGGTTTTGGCCGTTTTTCTCGTTTACTTTTTCTCCATCATCGGCTTCCTCTTCCTCAAAGATGACTTCCGCATGGAGGTGGACCGCCTTCCTTCACCAGGTCAGAAACTTTAACTTTTAAAGTACACCAAGTCATTACTGTGGTCTGCTCCCTGTCATAAATCCCTTGGGCTTTAAGCTATCCTCTGATATTGCCATTTGAAAATAATGCTTCAAAAATGCTACTTATGTTTATCACCAGTCTAGTGTGATATTTAAAACAAACTACACCAAATATTGACAGTTTCACTTCCACTTCCATGAGGAAAACAGAAAAAACACTGAGTGAGACATGGGTGGTGTTCAACATCTTCAGATGTAACTGCAAAAGATTTGATGCAACAGAAATCAGTCACAAGAATGCCACATCTATTTTAGTCATAGTACTTATACCTGGCCTTTCCAATGAATGTGTCATACTTAAAAACCTTTAAAAGTGCACTGGCAATGTTTAAACAAATAAATAAATAATCTTTTCTACAATGTAAAAAAGATCAAATCTTCTAGTAGTATGTGCAGTAATTGCAACGCCCCTATCTGGGGATATGTATTATCTCTCTTAACTTCATTTCAAGTCTGTACTGTGTAAGGATCATAAAAGTTTTGTTCATTCTCCAGACTGGATTATAGTTGTGCTTTGCGCTCTCTGTCAGTATATTTTTCTGTTATCTTTTGTGAAAGTTATCCTTAGTTGACCTGAAACAAGTTTGCTCTTCTTTCTTAATCTTTTCCAGCCATGAACATCTGTGAATTGTTAGTGAGCTGTGTTTCCGTTTTCTGAATTTGTTTAAATCGTGGAACGTAATGTAAATTGATGAGTTTCAGACTTCACACCTCTTCTGGTCCTGTGGTATGATGTGTAGGCAGTTAATGGCCATACAAAGTTGTTCACATTTTGCAGTTGCTGGATGCTAGTTGATCCAGTTCATTTTTTCCCTTCACTTTTGATCTGATTTATAATTTCTTAATTACAATAATCAAATCAGCATTTTCTTGTGTATAATCTCCCCATAGAAATTGTCGAACATCTAGAGTAAGCCATATATATATATATATATATATATATATATATATATATATATATATATATATATATATATATATATATATATATATATATATATATATATATATATATATATATATATATATATATATACCCAGACACATGTTTTGAAAACACTGTGGAGAGTGTGGGTAGTGTTAATGAGCTCCAGCACCCACGGTCAGGAAGACATCCTGCTAGCACATGTGCACCTGTTGCATAACCTGGTGGCCGCGCCATCCTGTGTTTTACTGAATAGAGCACAGCAGACACAGCCGAGCAGTGGTGGGTTATGTAACCAGCTGGGCTCACGCCTCTCTGTATGTTAGCTGAAGGCTGAGTGGAGATACGGCATGAGGGAGCTTGATCGGAGCTGGGGAGCACCCTTTACACTCTCCTGCCAACTTAGAGCTGTGAACCCTGCACCCCTCCTCAAACCCCGTGCTCCCCTGTCCCACCAAGTGGTCGTCTTCTTCTCCTTCCCAAACCTCCTGTCACCGAGCCCTGCCCTCAGTTCTCCAGACTATCATGGTAAAAAGCTCTTTTGGTGACACTCTGGTCCAGATGCACAGTTCTCTTTCTTCTGCCTGTCTGCCCAAGCAGATCACGCTCAGGCGGTGCGGCTCCTCTGCTGCTCGGGGCTTTGCCGGTGTGCAAATGATTTGCTCAGGTTTTTTCAGCAACACTTCACCGCCCACCCAGCAGCTGCTGCCTCAGTTTACATAATGTCTGACTATATCTTTCTTGCTGATTTCTACCAGCGCTGATGAGAATTAGCGGGAAGAAGGTTTAATGCAGGAGCATAATTTAATCGTCGCCTTTCATATGAAAATTTTCAGTGGTGTTGTCACTGACGCAAACTTCCCATGTTTTTGTTGTTCTTGTAGGAAAAAGGGATTTATTGAGTAACAGCGAGGTGGCAGGCTCATGTTTGAAAGACAGATGCCCTGCTTCTACACCCACATCTGTACCTGGTAGGTTTTGAGGTTAAATTAAACTGAATATGTCCTACCCATCGTGGAAGTCACTGAGTGGATAAGTTTTAAGATTTTGTGTTTTGACTGGGGTGGCGGGCGTGTATGTGACCTTTCCAGCAGTAATCACTTCCTGAAAGGTTACTAACACACATACTGAGACATGAGCACGCACGCACACACACTGAGTTTGTGCACACAAAGAAACTTGATGAGGCAGGGGGTGACTCCTACTCCTGTTTGTTCTCCTGCGTCTCCACGGATCACCTGCGCCATAAGGGCACACACGTGATCTCAGCCACATCCTTCACCTCTTCTTTCTCCTCAGCAGTCATGCTGTGCGTGGCTTTATTCATTTACAGTAGGAGGTGGAGGTGTTTTATTATCAGTCACTTGTCAGCGTCAGCTGAGTCACACTTTTATCTGAATTAGGTCAAATTGTTTTTGAATGTTGTTTTCATTTCATGAACTAAAAGCTTCTTCAACTCTTCTAGCTCAGTTGAATAAAAAATTAAGACTAATATAAAAATCAAATATTCTAACTGTGAGATTAATAAAAAATCAATCAACTGAGCAGAATGTAATGATGGAAAAGGGAAGCACCTCTTAAGAAGAACTTTTAAAGAACAACAGTATTGCGTGTCGGTCCAATCTTGTGTAATTTCATACCAGATGTAACACAAATTTAAAGGTGCACATTTATCCGATTACACTCCAAAGCTCCTCTTGATAAAATCTCCCATTTTTAAGTTTTCTGTGTCTCTCTCTGTCCATTTCTTCCCATCACATGTTTTTCTCTGTTTTTTCATCTTGTTAGATGAAGATGATGGGACCGAGCGGGTGTGCGACACTCTGCTCATGTGTATAATCACTGTATTGAACCAGGGCCTGCGTAATGGAGGAGGTGTGGGAGATATTCTCAGGAGACCCTCCAAAGAGGTAGGACAAGCCTAAAACGAATACAGGGAACACAAAAAAGTGGCATTTCTCATTTTGTGTTTTGTCTGAAGGAAAATCTGAAATAAAATTCTGTGTTTCTTCCATATTTCCAGGAGCCACTATTTGCAGCTCGAGTGGTTTACGACCTTCTGTTTTTCTTTGTTGTCATCATCATCGTTCTCAACCTCATCTTTGGTGTTATCATTGACACCTTTGCAGACCTGAGGAGTGAGAAACAGAGAAAGGAGGAAATCCTCAAAACCAGTTGTTTCATCTGTGGTGTGTACAGACAGCTTTGTGGTATAGCTAGCATGCATATGATGGACAAAATGGTCTAAGGTAGAATTCATAACAGAGCTAATGTCTTGCAGGGTTGGAAAGAGACAAATTTGATAACAAAACGGTGTCTTTTGAGGAGCATATCAAGTCTGAACACAACATGTGGCACTACCTTTACTTCATGGTTCTGGTGAGGGTGAAGGATCCAACCGAGTACACTGGCCCTGAGAGCTACGTAAACAAAATGATTGCAGTAAGTAGGCCAAATATATACACACTATACACACAGGAAATGGATGCAGTGTATCTTTGTAATGCAGATTAATGTTCTTTAAATGTGACCCATTATGCTTAATTACACATCCATATTTTTATTCTCAGAATCTACTAAAACAGTTATTATTCTTATTTATATTATGCTGGGCTTTGGTGCAGCGTGTCAGTTCACCCACTTTGTAAAACAAACTTTTTAAGCGTGCTTAAAAAGCTTGACTGAAAGCTTCTCGTAAAAAGAAGGTTTGAGCAGCAAGCAGTTGGGGCTGCTGTGCTCACAGCCGGAGCTCTGTGTCTGAGATGACGATGCTAAGCGTACACACTCTTTCTGATCTTTTACAGTGACGAGTAGAGAAAACAGAGCAGCTCAGAAGGATCATTTCTACATGTCCTCATATGCTAACCTTATCTGAAACTTCGGCCAGCTTTAATATGAACACGCACAATTAATTACACTTTGCTAGTACTGTGTTGGACCCCCTATTGCCTTCAGAACTGCCTTGATTCTTCATTGCATGAGTTGAAAAGGATGCTGGAGACATTGCTTAGATATTTTGGTCCATATTGACATGATAGCATCACACATTTACTGCGGATTTGTTGGCCATACATCCATGATGAGAATCTGCCACTCCACCACATCCCAGATGTGCTCTATTGGTTTGAAATCTGGTGACTGTGGAGGCTGTCTGAGTACAGTGTCATGTCCAAGAAACCAGTTTGAGATGATTTGAGCTTTAACATGTTGAGTTATGGATCCATGGTTTTTTTTCTCTGTGTGTGTGAGTGTGAGAAGCTTTCTCTGAAATACTCAGACCAATCTGTATGGCACCAATAACCATGCCATGCTCTGTCACTTATATCAGCTTTCTTCCTCTTTCTGATATTCAGTTTGAACATGTTGTCTTGAACACATCTACATGCTTAAATGCACCGAATTACTGCCATGTGATTGGCTGCTTACTGATCAGCCAATTTTCAGATGTACCTAACAAAGTGGCCACTTAGTGTATACACGCACACACACAATAAGTCAAAGCGTAATAGATCCACTTTAACAGGTACATCTCACAAGCTGTTGTCTGATCAAAATAGCTTAACTCTCTTTATACAGATCACGTTTAAGAGACATACAGCAGTGTAAAGATTTAGGAATTTGAGACTGCACTATTTTTAAGGTGGTACATAAACACACCCAAACCTCCTTATTATTCCAGGAACATATGGCCAAACAAACACATTCATTTCACCCCCTAATTCATATTTTGTTGGCAAGCTGCACCAAGCAGATGAGCATACAGATGTCTTCGTGTTAAAGCCTTAAAGATGCACAGCCTCTTTAGTTAGCAGACTTGCACAGTGTGCTATAGAAGCGTGATCCTCTACAGCAGACGAGTGATCAAAAAATGAGACTGAGCCTCTAGGCCTGTGCCAGGCATCCCAATTTATTCTCCTTTCCCCTCGCTGTTGGAGAGAGATGGGGGTTCTATACTCAGGTAGTCCTCACTATACTGAGCTCCTAACCTGCAGGGACACAGTGTGGTTAAATAGTAATTAAACCCAGTCCAGGCCTATTATCATCAATGTACCAACTTGCCGCACTGACACACAGACAAGAAGTTGAAGGATGTAAGGGCAACTAAAGGTGTTGCTGTTAGGTTAATGGATTCAAATGAAGCCTTGGAGCACAATGGCACATTTTGTGATTAACATTCAGCCGTGATGGGCATAAGAATGGTGGCATTATAATGAGCAATTTGCATAACAAACAGGTGATAGACGTTGAATTAATATGCATCAGCAGGTCTTCCAACAGGTCGGTTCTCTGATGCCAGGCCAAGGTATTGCTGGGTGATGATGCAATGATGAGTCAGGAATTTACAAACCCATTTTAAAAAAAGTGAGGACATTGTGTAAATTTTACTTAAAAACAAAATCTCAGAAACCCTTAATTTATTCTCAACGGAAAATGGAAAACATATCAAATGTTTAGGCTAAGAAAATGTACCATTTGAACAAACACATGAGCCAATTTTGAATTTGGTCGCAGCAACACTGCAACCTTTTTCTTTTAACAAGAGTCTGTGTAGATTTAGGAACTGAGGAGACTGGGTGCTGGAATTTTGGGAGAGGAACGCTGTCCCATTCCTGTCTGATACTGGATTCTAACGGCTCAACAGTCCTGGGCTGTCTGTCATATTTTTTTTTTTTCATGACACACCAAATGCTTTCAAGGCACCCAGGCCAGTCCAGCACCTGGCTCTCCTACTATGAAGCCATGCTGTTTCAATAGCTACAGTATGTTTTCTTGCTGAAATATGCAAAAATATGTAAGGCTTTTTCTGACAACAACATCATCTGCATTTGTTGCTCTTAAAACTGTATGCTGTATGCCTTTCAGTATTGATGGTGCCTTTGCAAATGTGCAAGCTGCCAATTCCATAGGTACTAATGCACCCCCGTACCATCAGATTTTCCTGCTCTCTTTAAAAAGAATTTCAAATATCAATTTGTCCGATCACAGAACACAGTTTTCCACTTTAAGTCAGATGATTTTAAATGAGCTTTGGTCCAGAGAAGACAACAGAATTTCTGGATCATGTTCACATTTGGCTTCTTCTTTTTCTTTAACCTGCATTTGTGGATGACACCATGAACTAAAGTGTTTCTGAGGCTGTACGGTGATTTCCTTGACAGAGTTTAGGCCTGTTTTCAGTGCACTGACACCAGAGGGCCTAAAGATCACGGGAATCCAGACGTTTACACGGAGATTTTGAAAAAACCTTTGATCTGTACTGTAGGTCATGAGATGCTCAAAATCTTTGCAATTTTACATTCAGGAACATTATTCTGAAACTGTTCCACAGTTTTTATATGCAGTTTTTTGCACATTGGTGAACCTCTACCCATCTTTAAGTCTGAGAAATTCAGCTGCATGTTCCTCCACCTCTTTCTACTTAATACCACTTTCTATTCCAGCATCTTGTTGCCCCCATCCGAACTTTAAGACGTGTTGCTGCCATAAAATTCAGAATGAGCTAATATTAATATTATTGTGAATAAATTGATTTGCAAAGAATCACCATTTTTTAAAATGAACTTCTAACTTCTTTTGGGTTTTACATATTAACACCTCTTAAGTGTTGCAGAACCCACACCCTCACATGCGCACACACGTGGATAACTAAACAAACAGCCTGTTGCGTACAGTTTGTTTGTGCAGCGCTTGTGTGCTTTACTGCAATCTTTCATATAAAATCCTACCACCATGTCAGAATAAATATAAAGAGGTTGTGCTGTAGTCAGAGTGCAGGTGGTGCAGGTTTCATCTACTTGCAGGTTGCACAGGGAACTGAAAGCAGAGTTTTACATGTTTTTTTTAAAATCTCCTGAAATAGTTTTTCTGTCTGATGCATTCAGCTTCTACCATTCATTAAGCTTAAGTTTGGTATATGTTTAGGGTATTAGTTGTTTGCTTACTGTACCTTAACTTCAGCCTTTTAACTCATCTTATGTTGGATTTATATTTTGGACAGAAGATGCACAAGTTGTGTGAGCATTTACCAGACAGTAAGGGTCTAATCAAAAAATACAATAAACTGCTATGCTAGGGTGTAATGGGATTGATTACTGTACTGCCTGTGATTAGGATTCCTGTTTTTTTTTTTTTTGTTTCGTTGTTGCTTTTTTATTTTTTAAACAAGTCTGTCTCTTCTCTGCCCCGTCATCTTAAAGTGTTGTATTAAATTGCTCACTTGCTCACACATAGTAACTTAGTCTTAAAAGGGAAAGCGTCGGTGTTTTGACGTAAGCTGTAAAAGAGCAGCTGAATTGGAGAGAAGTGCTAGTCCATGATGCAGATGTCTGCAGCAGCTTGCACCATTTGTGTTCTCCACATCACAACCCAGAGTTGTGCTTGATGTGATGTTCAGGTAGAAATAGTGCTGGTGCCAGTTCACTGATTGGATCTTTTTTTTAAACTCTATTCTCCACTGCTTCACTACAGTTTTAGGGTAACACTGGCAGCAGCTGCTGTACGAACTAAACTGCCCTCCCAGTGATGGAACAGAGCTGTAACCTGATGACCTCAAACACGCATGCATGCAGGCACACACAAACAGCTCCTGACTAATGATTTCATCTGGTAGGATAAAGTGATGTGGTGCAAAGCAAAAAAAAAAAAAAAATAGGATCTTGTTACACTGTGACTGTTCTGACGGTGTTGTGCATGTGGATGTGAGTCAGTGTGCGGGTGTTTGTGTGTAAAATTATGACAGCGACTACAGGCCCAGCAAGTACTGCAGCAGCCACAGCGTTACATAACCCATCTCAAGTGGCCTGCTAATAGCTCAGCCCTGCCTGGCACGTGCTCCCCTGTCCCTTTCTTTTTTTTCTCTCTCTCTCTGTCTCCCTCTCTCTCACACACACACACACATAGGCACACACGTACACAGTCACTGTCACGTCATGAACCCTTCATTTCTGATATAACACACATGCAACGCATTGGCTTTAATAAAAGAAGCAAACGAAGGGCCGGCATTTGTGATGTAAAGTGAGGACAAAGGTTAGAATTTGCTTAATGAGATAAAGTACTGCTGCTTTTTTTTTTTTTTTAAATGTCCCAGTCAAGAACGTGTGTGTGCGTGTGTGCGTGTGCGTGTGTGTGTGTGAGTGAGTGTGAGATACCTGTGATATGTGTATGCTTGTCTGGTGCACTGTTGTGTGCTGTGTCATTGTATACTTTCACACTCTTCTGTGGCTGCTGATCACAAGGACGTGTTGTGCAGCTACGTCATTCAGGCTGAACTCCATTATTTTAACCTCACTGATCAAAGTCAAGCGTGTAGGGTAGAGGATCCATGGAGTTGTGACACATAATACAAAAGACAATTTTCATAGCACTTTAATAATTATGTGCTGCATACTTAATGGATAATTAAAGTAAAGCAAGTAAAATCATTACTGCACAGATATTTTAAATTAAAAATAAATTTTGAGAAAGATGGTTTTAGCTAACCAGCTACTCTCAACTACTAATTTTACCCAGTAGGCTGCACTGTTTTAATGAATATGTCCTTTTATTGTACTGTATGTATATAAATGTCTGTTTCCATGCTTTACAGCATGTCTAATACCTTCAGATATGTCAGGAAGTTTAATGAATCCTGTGGAATTACATGGATAGCATTATTGTTCATTATTAAAACCTATGATTTACTGAAATGAAATCTAAGCTTGTGTTTTAAAAAGGAAAAAAAAACAACGAGTCAGTGGTTGGAACCTTTTAGCGTTGATGATATTTGATTATACAGTGTTTGTCATTGGTGACATCTGAGGTTGTTCCCACACTTTTATATCAGTAGCCTGACTTTTCTGGAGTATATTACAGATTGCAGTACAGTATATACCCGTACGGGGTGAAATAAACACACACTGGTCTGGTGACAACAGCAGAGTGAGAAGCACATGAATGTCTGTAAATTCACGCTTAGTTATGTGTTTAAATTGATCAATGAAGCGACACTAAAGCCTGACTCATTGAGACAGTGCAGCATAGCCCACAGTGGATTACTGTACAGTTTAATAAAGAGCAACAAGACATTGGTGGGATTTAGATTCTATACAGTCACTGTTTAACTTTATCTCTTTAATTAAACAATGCTTCAGCCATCATGAGGGACTTCACATACAAAATGATATTATGTTCACATTTTTGAGGTTTTTTTTTAATCCGGCTGTTAAGAGTGAGCTTTAGATAGTCCTCAGATGTTGGAGCTTTGTCTCTGAGCTCTCACAGCTTTTGCTGTGTTTTTCTTTTTTCTTTTTTAATTTTATGTCCCCTGTGATGCCAGAAGCCTAAATTAGAAAAGATCTTCAGTCAAGCTCTTATAGAATGACTTAATTCATACTTTACAGTAGTCAGAAGTGAACAGACTATTCTGGTTAAAAGAAAAAATAGGTATAGAAAACAAAGTACAGTAAAGGAGTGAAAGGACCCTTTTATTTACAGAGTGATCTGACTCAGATGTACAGCTGCAAAATGGCCGATAGAGCAAACTGTAACCTGACAACTTAAACTGACCTGCTAACAATGATTCAGATAAGTGATGTTACTCAAAGTGGCTGTCGCCTCTCATTTAAAATAAAAGCTGACATTCTGTGAAGAGGGTCTGCTTATGTGATAACACAACTAAATGGCACCTAATCATAAATCTACTTCAGTGAAAGGGACTCAACCTTATTTTAAACCCAGTTTTAGTAATATGTGTACTTGATCAGTTTTCTCCAGTTCATTCTTCACCAGGCTCTTTTCTCTGTTTCTAACCCTCAGATGAGGTGCTGTCGTTTTGATTTTATATAATAACATCAGTTAAATGTGACAATTTTAATATCTTCGTGTTGGTGTTGGCTAAACCCTAGCAAAATGCTGAAAATGCAAAGTTTATAACATCACTGGCCACTTCATTAGGTACAATTGTTCTGATATGTATAATGTAAGTTAAGCTATTTCTTTTAGAAAATAACTTGTGTGATGCATCTGTTAAAGTGGATTTATTATGCTTTTACTTACACTGTGTGTGTGTGTGTGTGTGTGTGTGTGTGTGTGTGTGTGTGTGTGTGTGTGTGTGTGTGTGTGTGTGTGTGTGTGTGTGTGTGCGTGTGTGTGCGTGTGTGTGCGTGTGTGTGCAAGTGTACACACTCAGTGGCCACTTTGTTAGCTACACCTGTTCAGCTGCTTGCTAAATATCCAGTGAGCCAATCACATTAGACATCCAGACATGGCTAAGAGAACCTGCTGAAGTTCAAAATGAGCATCCGAATAGGGAAGAAAAGAGATTTTAGTGACTTTGAACATGGAATTATTTTTGGTGCCAAACAGGCTGGTCTATTATTTCACAAAATAATAATCTATTGGGATTTTCCCACAAAACCATCTGTAAAGTAATATGCTAAGATTGGTTGTTCTTTAGTTGAAAATGCCTTATTATTGCCAGAGATTAGAGGAGAATGGTAGATTGCTTTGAGCTGATAGGAAGGTACCAGTAACTCAAATAACCCATCAATAAAACCAAGGTATGCAGAAGAGCATCTCTGAGCCTGAACCTTGAAGCAGAAAGGCTACAACAGCTGAAGACCACACCGGGTGCCACTCCTGTCAGAATAAGAACAGAAAATTGGGGCAAAGTTCACCATAGCTCTGGTTTCTTTATCATGACAATGAGTCCGCTGTACTTGCATGGCTTTCACAGTTGCCAGATCTGAATCCAATAGAGCACCTTTGGGATGTGGTAAAACAGGAGATTCTCATCATGGATGAATGGCTCACAAATCTGCACCAACTGTGTGATGCTGTCATCCCAAGACGGTACTAGCAAGGTAAAACTAATAAAGTGTCTGGTGAGTGTATGTGCGTGTTAAACTGAAATTACTTTAAAGGTTCACTTATGATATGGGTAACAAAGTAACTCTAATTTTCTCGGTTCCTGGAGTTTCTCATCTATTCCCAGTGCTATTATTACGATTCCAGTCTATATAGTAGAAATTTGTATTTTGTAGCCCAGTGTCAAATGTTTTCACAAATTCACAACAGTTTTCCAGAGTTTGAATGTTAAAAATCTGACACTGCAAGCATATATAAAACTGATACGAACGTTTTGGAGAGTTTTCGTTTGTATTTTTGATGACGGATGGACAAAGCAGTAAACTCACGATATGAATGTTTCACCTAGCAGAGTGATTAAACCCATCACATGAGGAAATGCAAACAAATAACCCACACGCTCCACATCCTTGTCCACCCTCAGACGGCATGCCCTCTTCTTTGTCCTCAGCGTCTCGCACTCTGATCAGTCTTTCTATCCCTGCGGTCTGTTCTTATATAAGAGAAGGTGGGAGAATACCTCACTCCTCCTACCGGACTTAACGTGGTGCCAGTCAAATCCCACTCTCAGCACCTTTTAAGTAATTTTTATCAGAAGAACTGGCTAAAGAATATTACATAAGATAAGCCGATGGCAGTCTGTCGCTGTGAAACCTATCTCACTTTCGGCGTTGCACAAGAGCCACGCGTGTTGTAAAACACACACGCTCGCTTACACCTTGCTGTGTACATATCCATGCAGTAGCAAATGAACAGCACACACACCCACACAGAGACAAACACAGTCACGCTTTACATAATTCTATAGGTTTGCATGCTCCCTGTTTTCTTATAGCGTTGCTGCAGAGTGTTTGCTCTGCTGCTGCTGCGCTGTTAGAAAAACAGAAAATAAACATCCACGTTTTGCATGTGACCACACACCCGCGCGAGCGCATAAGTAACACTATACTCCCAGTTGTGTTCTTGATAGACGACAGTGACTCATCTCCTGTGTGCATCAACAGTGTGCTTATGGAGTGGGTGAGAATTGAAATGCCAGTTACTGTTCATTTAGTGTATTATTGCTATCTGCTGTATCCAAGAGACAGCAATGGTGCTTAAAAAAATTTACAGTCAGGTGCAAAACGCAGAGCAGCTTCCATTCTGATGAAATGATTAATATTAAACCTCCACGCCTGTCTTCACTTACCACTACCTCTGTGTTTACTCTCCTCCCGCAGTCTGGCTTCAGCACTGTAATGCTCCTGACGTGTCTATGCAAATCTTGCGTGTGTGCCAACATACTGTTGCTTCCATCTCTCTGACCTATTGAGTCAGCTTTATTTCAGGCGTTTATTCTTTTCACCTTTCTCTTTGTTTCTCATACATCCCATCTCTCTCCCCCTTTCCTCCAGGAGAAGAACCTGGACTGGTTCCCTCGTATGAGAGCCATGTCTCTGGTGAGCAGCGAGGGAGACAACGAGCAGAATGAGATGCGGTCTCTGCAGGAGAAACTGGAGAACACTGCCAATCTGGTGGCTCAGCTCTCAGGCCAGCTGGCTGAGCTCAAAGAACAGGTAGAATGCTACTTCAGCCCATTTTTCATGCTCTTGTGGAAAAGGTCTCTTCAGAGCATTGTGCTATTTGTAACTGCTTAATAGCACAAAGTAAAACTGCGTCTTGTTCGGTAGCTGACTGCCACGCATGTGCTGTGAAGTCCACGTCACATGACTCCTAATAACACCAACAGGGGAGGAGGTCACGTAAAAGATATAGCTTTAGCAGAGTCCCTATGCTCTCAGTTTATTCATGCAGATGGATTCTGCTACTGAACGCAGCACGACAGGTGACTATCACGTCAGCAGTCAACACAACTGAGAGCCGCCAGTGAGCCTCTGGCTGTTTGGATGACTAGCACCGCTGCTGCAGTGTGACTGATCACTCTCATCACCTGCCTCCTCTGCATGTGATTCCAGTCACAGGCCTGTCCTTGTTCCTCTTCTGCCTAATGTGTGAAAACAGCTCCTACTGGGGCAGAATAACACTCCACTAAAAAAAACAAAAAAAGAGAACGGCTACTGTCGACCTCTGCAAGCAGCAAAGTTGGTAACATCTCCCTGTGAGCTGGGATCTCTCATGTAACAGCTCAATATGTCTTTTATTACAGTGCGGTTGAACAAAGATGGAAAGGCATTATCTTTGAATCTGTTTTGCGTCAGCTGCAGGCGGACCTATTCTAATCTAAGTTTGCCGGTTCTATTCTGACTAATAAGGAGTCATGGGGTTAGCATGAATACTACTCCACCTATATGGTAAACAGAAAGTGTAGTTTACGCCACAGGAGGTGAGTGTGTTTATGGAGCGTTAGGTGAGGCCCAACCACAGCTCTGCAGTCACAGGGAAGGTCTGCAGGTCTCACACCAGATATGAACTCAAGACTGTTTCTCACTGGGAGGAAAGTTCTCCTGCAGCTCCTCCCTCATTACAACCTTTTGCTGACCTCTGCACACTCTCACAGCTGAGACTCTGTGTAGGTTTATGTGTGTCGCTACTTAGCAGTGTGGCTTTCAGAGTTCTGCACAGCCTGCTTTTTTTTCGCCTCCTTTATTTTGCATATACAGCTTACGGCTCACAGAACCCATGGACCCCATTTGTGACGTCAACACTGGAAACCACTGTAAATGTGAACCAGCATTTCTGATTCATTTACACACACGCACTTACTCTTATACATCCACTGTGCAGGTCACAGCTCTGCACACTCCCACACATGACTGTGTCCTCTAATGAAGTTTCCAAGGGACATTTTAGTTTCCAGTCATAACGGCAGTGTTGAACAAGGTTATTTTCATGCAGCCGTGCAGAAGATTACATCTCAGTCGATTTAAAATTGACAGAAGAATGCTATAGAACAACTGTGTAACTTCTGAAATGACAAATTCAATGATTTTTGGCTAAACTAAAACAGTTTGTTCACTCTTGGAGGGGAAATCTACATGTACTGCAAGTTTATATTTATATATATATATATATAATATATATATAACTGTACTAGTACATTAATGGCAAGAAACCAGGTTTCTGTGTGTGCTACATACAGATTTTACCAATCTCACAGCTTTTGTTTTTCTCCCCTTCTCCTTAACAGATGACAGAACAGAGGAAGAACAAACAGAGGCTCGGATTCCTGGGTCCTCCTCAGCCTAATCATCACATTCCAACTCACTGAGCGCTGCGAGGTTCACAGTGGCAGGTCACTCGACTCTAGGCTCACTATAAAGCCAGAGAGAAACACAGAGACACAAACTGCAGCCTTGAGAACAACATTCGTACTCAAATGTACACCTACAATTACTAATGTCAAAATTTGCAAGGGACCAGCGAGTGTTGATGCTTAATTTTAGACATAGTGCCTTTTCTGTGACACAAAGTGACACAAACACGGCCTTATTTGGAGACAGTGCGCCTTTTGCACCCACTCAGCCATAAGGGGCACGCTCTACGGGCCCTTGTGTACAGAAAAACTGGTCTGTCAATGATTGACCAGGCACAGCACACACCTTCCAATGTAGTGATAGCGTGCCAGACAGAGACTGAGGGAAATGTTAAGGTAGGTTAATGGTTAAGTGCTGTCAAGTCTGTGGACAGCTGTCTTGGCCTCTGCTCCACCACTGTCATAGTGCTGATCAGCCAGCCCCACAGATGTCAATGATTGGCTTGCAGGCTTCCAGGGGAAGAGTGTGCACACTAAGATCAAGAATTTTACCTTTTTAGATTTTTGTTGCTATTTATGAGAAAATTGTTGGTTCATAACTGGAGGAGTATTTTTGCATTTTGGGGAAAAAAAAGACTCATGCTGCCTTACTCGTTAACTTTTATAAATGGAACATTGCAATTGCTGAAAGTGCACTTTTTTAAAAGAAAAGGGTAAAAACCTTTAACTGCAAACAGTAACAGGTTGGTTTGAGGTATTATTATTATTATTTGAATGCTTTGTGTTCTGTTTAAATATGCATTCACTGCACCACTTCAGTTGCCTTTTACAGATTTCTATGTCATATATATATAAATGTGAATAAACTTATTTCCTGCGCAAAACCTTCTTGATGGTCTTAAATCATATATTGATACATCTTGACTGAAGATGGTAAGCTCACAGGTTTTTGTTACGTTATGAACATCCTTGTGTTTATAGAGATGTAAGCTAATACTGTAATTTACTGTATCTGCTCTAACATCCATCTCCTACTGTTTTATAAAGTGTCTTTTAGTGTAAATAATTTTCACTAGTCCCTCGTGAAGTGCAGTT
Organism: Oreochromis aureus; assembly: GCF_013358895.1. Taxonomy (NCBI): domain Eukaryota; kingdom Metazoa; phylum Chordata; class Actinopteri; order Cichliformes; family Cichlidae; genus Oreochromis; species Oreochromis aureus. Next base: position 7,975,973 of record NC_052948.1, on the reverse strand, counting down.
GAGAAGTCTGCAGTTGTTTTAAAGTTGCACAGATGAACACCAGACTATGGCGTACTCCATCACTCAATGTCCTGAGACACTGTTAGCTGAAAGGCAGTGTGTAGAAAAATGTTTCAGCTCTCTAGTAAAGTTCAGTTCAAATCTTCTTGTTGGGAATGGATGAGTACTCCCCGTGAGCCCCTCTACACCAGTCTTAACTTACTTGTGCTCGTCCATGAGGGGGACACAGGGTGTCACGTCTTCCTTTAGATGAGCTCATATTTCGGCTCAGTTTCATGACTGTTATGACAAATTTACTTCTTCCAGCTTTGCTACACATTTAAAGGGGACTAATTATGCACATTTCAAGCCCAGTATTTTATTCTCGTATGGACTAGAGTAGCTATGCGTGATTCAAATTACAAAATAATCTTTATTAACTTTGCTTATATATAAGTATAGTGCGGCCCCTCGGTTCATCGTCTGTCTGCAACAAGCTGTTTTACTTGCTTTGCCTTTAAGCTAACTTTCCACTGACTGTCTGCGCCTGGTAAAGATGTTGTCTACATTAAATGAAACTTTGACTATGTATAATAGAAGTATCCATGAATAAATATGATGGAAAATGGCAAAAGAAAATCATAAGGCCTCCTTTCATTCAATACAGAATCATCATCAGATTTTTATCAAGTAGTTTATTAAGTCTGCAGCTCTTCATGTGTGAGATGAATGGCTGCCTGACCTTATAAAGTTTGCCACCATTTCCCTGAAAATTGGATTTAAGTGTCTATAGTCTCAAAATGTGCAATAGCTGAATTCAATGGGTGGGCGGTGTTGAATCTGTATGCTTAGCTGTCTAGCAATCAGAGATACCAAATGTTTAATTAGATAGCCTTGTCATTTCAATCCATCATATCGGTTAATGAATAGTTTCAAATAATCACATCCATCTAATTAGATTTATTTAAGTTTAATACAGTACTTAAAAATGAGTTTTTAAACTACAAAAATAAAAGATTGTACAGGATTTCTAGAACAGTAATTAACGATCAGTGAAAGTATGGTAGGAAAGCAAAATAGGTGTAATTATTCATTAGTTTTCACAACAAATTAAGCTGTAACACCTGAGATTGGATTTGAATATTGCAACTGAAACCATGTGGAAAAAAGACAGCAGGTGGGTTCATACAGATCCATATGAAAAAATAGTTAAAAGTGATGTGGAAAATGTTGGTGTAAAAACGAATCCCCCCAAAAGCTCAACAGTGACAGTTTTAAGAAGAAAAATATTAACGGCATTAATGAACTGAAGCATTAGCTACAGTGAGCTTTGTTTCCACACGTGGAAATCCCCACTGGTAATTCCACAGTCATCACTTGAGGAGGTGGTGAACTCAAACCCGTCTGTGCCTCTGTCTGTGCTTGTGTATGAAATTTGAAATGATTAACAAGTCTCAGAAAGTAAACTGGTCTCTTATCCTGTCTTGTCATTTACCCTCTGCAGAGAAGCCCATCCTTCTTGGCTTCAGTTCAGTGTTTACGCTGGCAGGCCTGCATTTGCTCCTGCTGCCTGTGACAGCCATTAAAATTAGTTCACGCAGTGCCATAATGGCGAGCAGCTGTCACTGCACAGACAAGAAGGGTTAAGTGCAGCTTCACTGGAATGTATTGCACTCAGAAATGGAAAGGAGGGAGAGGCTAATATCAGGACCATCACTGCTGTCTGGCAAAACTCTTAATGCTTTATTGTAACACCACCGCCTCACCTTGCATCACTTCCTAAATTTGATCAGCTAATATTTATGCTTTGACCCTGGAGAGAAAGCATTTAACTTTGATGTCCATTTACTATTAATGGCTAATAGCCTAGACTCTACAGTCTGCTTAACTTCATCCTTGGCGATTACCAAAGCCCTTTTAATGCACATGAGAAGTGTTTTGTTTACTTTATGAACACAACCTCAGACACATTTGGATCATCTTCAAGTCACATGCTTAGCTTTTGTGTATTCACTAAAGCAAGTAGGAAAACACCCAGATCAGTAAATATAAGGCAACATCTGAGACACCTCTGTGCCTGGAAGGCATTTTGACACCAATGCACAGAATTAATCAAGCCATATTTAGCTGGATATAAAGAGAATCTACATATAAAATGATCAGAAACACTTCATGTTATTCAGTCTATTTTAGAGATGCAGTGCGCATCGTTTTGCTTCGTGTCAATACACATATTGATCTTCTGTCTTCTGCAGTTTTCTCTAAAGACTCACAGCAGCGTCAGTGGCCACCAGAGTCAGATATCAGACGATGCTTTTTTTTGTTGTTTTGCCTGGAAAGACAAACTGACCACACAGAAAGCTGTTACCTACCAAAGAGGTGGGTGGAAGGTCCCTCATCGCACTCATTTTTATAAATAAACATGCCCTCATGACGACTGGCATGTGACTTCCTTTGTATGGCAGTGAAGTTGAGCTGTTTGTGGTCACATGATGCATTGACATCATATCACAGAAAACAAGCACATGGAGGAATATTGTTTGCCATCTCACACACACACAGTTGTGTATCATGCAATATGTGGAATAAATCATTAAACACAACGAATAAATCATTCCTACAATAAATGACACATCTGAGTTAATATTTCTTAAGTTGTACCATAATCTTTGAGGAAAGCCACAAATTAAATTAGTCACTGTTAGCAGTCACATGTAAATTATGATCAAAGCAAATTGTAACCAAACCTTAACAGAGACATTTTTGTCTTCACTATGGTCACATTCAGTTTGATATTATTTGTACATTTGCAGTCCATCTTTACTTTCGAGAACTACATATTTTGTTAACGAACAACAAGTTTCAATGCCTGCTTTTACGTTTTACATTGTCATGATAGGCTGGCCTTCTGCCTGGATATGCTGTGGCTTGTGAATGGATGTATAGATTGGTGTAACTTGCAGGTAGCATAGGTAAAGCTTACTCTACTCTGTTTTCAGCAATAATAATACAAGTTTTAATGTAAAGACCTATTAATTATTCTGAGTTCAATGTTCAGTCTCCATTTGAACTCTATATACACTCACTAGACTCTATTAGGTTCACTGTGCAAGTACCAGATTTGACCCCTTTTGCCTTCAGAATTACCTTAATTCTTCATGGCATAACTTCAACGAAGTGCTAGGAACATGACTCAGAGTTACTGGTCCATATTGACATGATAGCATTACACATCTGTACATCCCAAAGGTGCTCTATTGGATTGAGATCTAGTGACTGTGGAGACCATTTGAGTACAGTGAATTCATTGTCATGTTCAAGAAACCAGTTTGAGATGACGATATGGTGACATTGTGCATTATCTTGCTAGAAGCAGTCATTAGCAGATGGGTACATTGTGGTCATAAAGGGATGGACATAGGCAGCAACAATACTCAGGTAAGCTGTAGCATTTTAATGATGCTCACTTGGTACTAAGCGAGTTAAAGTGTGCCAAAAAATGTCCCCCATACCATTACACCAACACCGGTGGAATTGCTGCCATGTGATTGGCTGATTAGATCTTTGTGTTAAAAAGCATGTGTTAAAGTGTGTTAAAGCTTAACACTTTACCTTTACTTAACACTTTACCTAAAGTGCCTGGTCCCTGTATATGTAATTACAAAAAAGGAAACTGCAACTGCATACAGCTGACAAAAGGTTTGTGTTTGTGTCCAAATATGTTAAGACAGTCTTGAAAGAGTAACTACTGGCATTTTTTATCCACATGAAATTAATTCATAAAATTTAAGACTTCAGTTAGTTAACCTTTTATCACTGACAAAACAATGTAAGGCATATTTGATTCAGAACTAGTTATACTCTTCCTCTGGGCATACATTTCATTCATATGGAAACTGACTCATACTTACATTTCCTGCTTAGCATGTTGAGATTGCAGGTAAATATTGCTAGAGTAGTAATAAATAACACAGAAACGTATTTTATTTAAAAATAAAGACCACCATTTATTTTTTTCCGCTTCCTAACACAGCTCAAACACTGTGAAATGATTCACCATAGGTCACTTCAGTCCAGCTGCCTGTCTGAGTCCCCCCTTTCCTCACCCCGTCTCACCCCTCCTCTCTTTGTGGCTGCAGCAGTTCCACTCCTACAGGCTGTTTGACTCATGCTGGCTGCCGGCCACCTTCCACCACAGCCCAGTTCAGTCTGAAACCAGTCTTATGAAGTGTAGCCTGCTCAGGTTATGCTACTGCACTCAGAACTGTGTGGCGTTTACTTGTACCAGCTGAAAAGGACTTTGATAATGTTTTTTTATCGGGGGAGTGAAGTCTGTATTTAGCGAGCTGCATATGTTTAGTGGCAAAATTAATAAACTAAATGATTTTCATCAAAAAAGTTTTTTTTTTAATTTTTAAAACCTCAAAATGAACCTCAAAATGTGCATCATATAAAACAAGGCTTTAATAAATGGGGATTTTATTATGTTACAATAATCAATAAACAAAGCATTCATTTTTAAGGTTTAAGATTCATCTTACATCTTACTAATATTTGCTAATGTGTGAACACTGCTTTTTTAATTCTTGAGGCAGTTTCATTCTGTAATTGAAAATCATCACACAAGAACACCGTGATTCGATGTGTTTTAGGTGTTGTGGTTATGAAATTTCTGTGAATGAGATGAAAACATTGTGAACAAAAATATGAAACACAATAAGCTGCTTTTGCCTTTACAACTTCTTTTCAAGGACTAAAAATTGGCAACTGGAAGTACAACTTTACTTATGTAAAATACAAAATTTGTGCAAAAGGCTGTTACAAAGCTGGCACAACTTCCAGCATAAATACATTGAGCTGCTACCATGTGATTGGCTGACAGAAATGCTGACAGAAAACAAGCCAAGGCACACAAAAAGGCAAATATTCCAGTCCGCCAGTGTACAGTCAACCTCCCTCTTGAGCTGACCGACCAGAGGCACCTCGTGAGCTTTGCCATCATCAGTTAAACTTTCTGCCACTGCTGGGTTGAGGGAGAGCCAATCTGAAGCCCAGCAAAGAAGACCTGATAGCGGTGCTTCCACATGATGAAGGCGCCAACAGCACAGACGAGCGCTTGGGCCAGATTGAGGAAGATCTGGATCAGGAAGTAAAGTGTGAGTGAACCGGTGATCACCTCGCAGTCACTGACTCCCTCATAAGTGAAGGTGCGAGCTAGTAGATCTTCATTATCCAGTATGCAGATGCAGGCTTCTGCCTTCTGCTCACAGATGAAGCTGCTGGTCTGCTCGTAATGGTGCGCAGCAAACGCCATGACCAGCACAGAGATGACCAGGCCAATCATGCACAGGACAAAATACAGGAGCTGTAGGGGCAGAGAGCTAGCGTGAGACCAGACACTTTGAAAGCTTTCATTAGAAAACATTTTCTGTCTTTCATTCAATGTGTTTTTATATTCTAATCCGGCTCCTGCTTTGGCCTGTTGTCTCATGATTACCCCACAGCGCCAAAACTGTAGCTTAGAAACAGACGTGCTGGCTCAGTGCCTATGGCAAATTAAGTTCAAAGAGATTACCCAGAATACTCCGACCCTCAGAGTACTGGTCCAGCTCTTAGCACGAAGGGGAGATATCACATATATTCCAGTGCCCTGCAGCTACAGCCACCTCTAACCTTTAGTGCATGTCCTGTGTGAGTATACTTGCAGAGAGCGTCTAAAAATACAGTTTCAAAATGTGACAGAGGCTTTGTGCTGTTTATGCAATTGCACGATCGCAATAACACTAAACCTTCATCTTAATCCACCGCTTATATAAAAGGAGCCCTCATTCGCCGGTGTATTTTGCTTTCAGTTACATGCTGCTTATAGAGTTATGCAAGTGATGAGTGGTGCTTGATTTGAAACTGCATTTATGTTAATTTTGGAACAGCTGTGAGATGGAGAATATGGATGATTACAGGGGAGATGCATGTAAAACAAGTGCATCAACAAGCACTCTGCTGAACAGTGTGGGCTTCACTAAACAGGTGATCTGAAAGCCCAAAGTTGAAAGTAAGGATGCTGTTGTCGTCGTCGTTGTTAACAGTCTATGTGCTGTCCACTTTTGCCGAGCACTTCAAAACTCATAGTCACGAGTGTCTTTACACAGTTAATGAGAAATAAAGTGGTCATATGAGTTCCCATCTAACAACACAGTAACACTTAATGTGAGAACGGCTCCCTCTCCCTTTGCTCTCTCTGCGAACCAAGGCCAACTGGAATTAATAAACAAGCTCACTGCAAGGCCACAGATTCTTCAGAAAGAGAGAGAGTGTAGTCGCGGATTCACTGACAAAGTAAATTAACAAATTAAAACACATTTGTTTTGGTTTGAGGGCTGTTTGAGGGCCAGATAAGGAGGTTCTGCAGATTAAATGTAGTTTTTTCTGCTATAACAGAACTTTTGGCTAAAAAAATAAAATAAAAGAAATGACACATGACATAAGGACATACCGTGCTGTGAAAAAACATTTGCCCATTTCCTGATTTCTTTTTTTATATAACTGTCACACTTACATGTTTCAGATAATCAAGCAAATTTTAATATTAGACAAAGATAACCTGAGTAAACAAAAACAAAGTTTTTAAATGATTTCTTGTCTTATTAAACGAAAAAAAGCTATCCAAACCTGCCTGATGCTGTTTGAAAAAGTAATTGCCCCCATTGTAAAATCTTGAATTAACTATGATTAATGAATGTATGTTCACCAGCCCCACCCAGGCCTGATTACAACAGACCTTTGAATCAATCAAGAAGCATAAATAAAACCTGACTGACAAAGTTTAGTAGGCTAAAAGATATCAAAAAACACATGATCTAAAGAAACAGCTGAGAAACAAAGTCATTGACATCTATCAATCTGGAAAGGGTTACAAAACCATTTCCCAGGCTTTGGGAGTCCAGTGAACCACAATGAGAACCATTATCATGCAAGCCCAACACAACTTTTCCAGAAGGCCAAAAAAGAACCCAGAACAACATTTTAAGACCTGCAGGTTTCACGTGTCTCAGTTAAAGTCAGTGCTCATGATTCAACACTAAGAAAGAAACTGGGCAAAAATGGCATCCATGGGAGAGTTCAAGGTGAAAACCACTGCTGATCAAAATGAACACAAAGACTCGCCTCACATTTGCCAAAAAAAACATGTTAGTGATCCCCAAGACCTTTGGGAAAATATTCTGTGGATTGGAGAGACAAAAGTTGAACTTTTGGAAGGTTTATGTCACATAACATCAGGCATAAAACTAACACATTTCAGAAAAAGAACATCATAACCAATGGTGGGTTAATGGTCTGGGGCTATTTGTAACTTGCTGTAATTGATAGAATCAAAAAAATCTTCTCTCCAGCAGAAATTTTTAAATGTTCATCAATTTGTGCTCTGAAGCTGAAGCATGCTTGGGTTGTGCAGCAGGACGATGATCCAAAACACACCAGCAAGTCCACCTCTGAATGTCTCAAAACAAAAGGAAGGTTTTGAAGTGTCCTAGTCAAAGTCTGGACTCAAATCCAATTGAGATATTTTGGCATGACCTTAAAAAGACTATTCATGAACGAAAACCCTTCAAGGTGGCTGAATTAAAACAATTCTGCAAAGAAGAGTGGACCAAAATTCCTCCACAGTGATGTGGAAGACTCATTGTATCAAGAGGCCAAACACTTTTTCACAGCACTATACTTTGCTGCTACGCAAGACAAATGGATAAATAAACAATGCAGTCAAATTTCAACAAGTTCAATACTGTCTCATTTAGGGATCGGCTAATACCACTAATTTGTGAACTTTGGATTTGAAAATGCAAATCATCAGAATCTGTGTCTTTCTGGTGACTGAGGTAGCTCGATGACATTTAAAGCTACACAAAATAGACATGCTAGCATTGTTTTTTTTAAACAAGCATTTCCTAATACAAAATACTGCTGAAGTATGCTGAAACGCTGTCTTTACATCATTTACATATTTGAACCTGGTATGCACAGAAGACCCAGACAAAAAAAAGGATGCCCCTTCCCGGGAAACAATGATCGGCTGATTTTAATTGCTTTGAAATTCCAGCTGCATACATTGTGTGGCTAATTAAGCTGTACAATCAAGTCGCATTAATGAAAGCACTCCTCCGCTCACACGGATTCCTGCAGAGCACTTTTAAACAGGAATGCTGTTAAATGCTTTTCTCTCTATGCTTCTGACAGTTGCAGTTTCCCGAGACCAGCTTTGTACTTTAACAGGGAGTAAAATAATGTTTTCTGCAGAGGTTTTCTGTCTGAACACTAAGCCCGGGCATACTTTTGACTGATTCTACAAATCGTTGGACAATTTCAGACACTTGTTCTTGCATTAATAAGCAAACTTTTTGAGTCATCCGGCTTTCTCTAAGCTCACCTTGACAATGAATTGCTTCGATGTTTTCTCATCAGGGACATAGGTGATACAGTACAGGACAAAGCCCAGGATGGAAACTAAACACAGCTGAAACACAACAGAAAAAAGGGTTTAGCATTATTTGGATAGAATCAGTCATCAAGGCATTAAAAATATCAACATGATTTGTGACAACATGATTTTTAAGCGCCACAAAGATCCATTTCATCCACATATATAGCATATATGAATGACTTGTAGATATCATACTTTTATATACAGTTTAGACCCTGAATAAGAAAAGGAAATACTTTCCCCCAGGTTTTCAGAGGTGTTTCCTGTTATTACATGATTCAGCAGTAAGCTGCCATCTGATTACATTACTCTGTCTTTCCCTTTCACCCCCCTCCTCTCTCTTTCTTGCACACAAACACACTCACACTCTATCTCTGTGTCTTCAGTGCAATTGGAGTCTTGTGACTAACGTGCGGCATCTTATTTAAATGTTTTTCCCAGGTTCTTAAGCACTCAGGATTCTCTGGAAAGTTCTTGATGACCTCAGTGTTTTTCACTTGACTGAATCTCGTGAGGATCTAACTCGGGATGTTGATGTCCAGGGATGTTTTCGAAGGCAGATGGCATCTGTGATAGGCTGGGGTAGAGCCCAGACACAAAAAAACACATTTAAAAAAAAAAAAAAATATCACTGAAATGTGACCTGAAGTCTTAGCCCAAACTATAATAATAAGTAAATTTGCCTTTTTTCCCTTTTTATTACACATTTCACAGGGAAAGACGAACACTTTGTGCCTCATTGGTTATAAAAGTTAAAGTGTGTGCATTTGTTACAGTTCAACTTACAGTTCATCCACTTTTTACGTGTTACTCTTAACAAAGTTCACCTTTGTGAACAGAAACCTCAAAGTGCGTTCATGGTTTACAGTTTAACTGATGCTCCCAGTCCGTTACACTTCAACATTAACCTACTTTCAGTGCTTTCGTGACCTTTTTGTTCATCTCTCTTGAAATTCCACTTCTCGTCTTAACCTAAATGAAACATGCAACTTATCTTTCATTTGTTTGCATCGTAAAAGTTTACTTTTGTGTGAAACTATATGTGATGTGTGCGTGTATATGTGGGAGAAACCGGATGGCAAGGATGCGGAGGTATTCAAAAAGATGTACATCATATTTGCAAATAATAATGAGGTCTTCTGACACTGTGTGGGTGTTCGCGGGTTAGTTTGGAATGCGGCATGCTGTTATTGGATGACTCATCTCATCTGTCCAGATGTTTAAGATTTCTTGGACATGCAGTGTGAACAACAGAAGGTGCAGGCTGATGCATGTGACTGAGAAATAATGAAAATGCAGGTGTATGCATTCAGGTGAATATGACAGATGGAGATTTGTTACCACATGACAATATTAGTGATTTCCCATGGCTACGGTGCCTGTCTGGCAGAGACAGGCTGTTGGGGGCCGGTGTTGACATACAGTGTGCTAAAGATGTACAACACAGGTGTGTTGCTGAGGCTCATGCAGAAGTATCAGAAACCGGAGGTTCCATGCAAACAAACGAGTGTAATGGCTGATGATAGAGCGTAAAGTATGCAGCTTACAATGATCCCAGCCCAGTGTGGAGTCTCCCTGGCCAAAAGTGAGGGACTGATAGCCAACATAAGGAAGGCCACGGCTGTGACAGCCACCCCCAACAGCAGCTGGAGCAGAGCGATGAGCAGAGGGAAACGACAGACTCTGCACTTATGGCCATCGTCTGGTGTTGGGCTCTCCTCTCTCTTCTTCTTGCCCTCCTTCTTGTCTGAGGAATCTTTCTGTGCCTGTCTCATTTCTCTTTCTGCCTTCACTTTCTTTTCCTGTGTCTCTACACGACTTTTACTCTTTGGGGTGTATGAGCCCGCCTGCAGTCTCCCTCTCTTCCCTTCCCCTCCCTGCCCTCTCTCACCATAAACACAGCTATGGCTGCTATTTGGAATCAGAGAAGGCTCTGAACTAATATGGAAAACATTTGGACTGGAATCCTAACGCGGCTCCAGTGCCACATATAGAGCAGGCAGCATACTGAGGAGGGAAGGAAGAGGAGGGATGGGAGGCAGGAAGACACAAAGGGGGATCCCAACTTGCGACAATAAGATGATTTCTCGTGTAGTCACATTAAAAACAAGAAAGGGAAAGTACAGAGAGGGCTCAGCAGGTATGAGTTAATGAACAGCCAGCACAGAGGAGGTGACACTTCATTAAAGAGCCAAGTGACTGTTTCATTCTTTGTCAGCAGTTACACAAGACAACCATATGCTGCCAGCCAGAACGTGTCACATGACTTACAGGAACGAGTAATGTGATCACAAGGCATGTGAGGGCATTACAGTGGCGCAGATTTGAGTGTTTTTGGATCATTTTAACGTTCACAAGAGAAGAGCAGGTGTCAGTAACAGATGAACTTTATGTGGTTAAACTATAAATATGCAGTAACACATTTATATATTAAAGTTTTTTTTTCTTTTTATCCTCACGCTTCACGTGTTTTCAATACAGAAAACTAACGGGCCTACGAGAAATCGAGGTGTTTGAGGGGGACTGTGATCACTCATCATTTTCAGCACGTCGGGCTAACAAGTCACAAAACTTTATCCCGAGACTAATAAAAGAACTGCGACGCACGTGTTTCAGCACACAGCTGGGCCGGTGCCATGGTTACTGACAACGCAGCTTTGGGGAATTGATGTACGAGTAAGGTTATACTGTCGCACAACAACGTACATAGAGCGTGCAGAGTGCATGAAAACGTACATAGAGCGTGCAGAGTGCATGAAAACGCACGAGCGCACACATTTTGTGCTCACACCCCCATGTTTACGCTCCGTGTTTACGCCACAATAACCTGTCTGCTGTTTAGGCTCGGTCACATTACGTGAGCGGTTCTTGTTTTTATCTCGCGGAGGCTTCTTTCTCGAAGTGCGATTGTTCGTGATCAGTTTAGAAGTCTGTGTCTCGCTCCGGCAGCTCAGCGCTTGCACAGCAGACACGAGCTGTGAAGTTTTGTAGCCCATAAAGCTAGATGCAAAACCGCTGCTTCTGTGGATCATTATTCTGCCTCGCTCCACGCGCCTGCGTCTGCTCCTTTGCATTTTGCGCACGAATCACGTTTCAGCAGCCTGGTCAAAATGGCCTGGACTAAGTCGCCATAGAAGCAGCGTCGATAGCTGCAATATTACAGACAAGGTCTAATTACCGGACTTTGTGCTGGTGCAGCCTACACGTGAGTCGGAAGCTGTTCCCAACCGGAGGCGCGCGTGCGCTCTAACCACAGAGCCGACGGCTTTGCAAAGTGGCAGCTCAGGGAACTATAGACATCAGTCTGACGCGCAGCTCCACTGGAGGACACGCACTGTGCGTTATCTGCCTCAGCCGTCCGCGCGTGGGTCGTTGGAATAACAAACATTCCCAAAAGAAGCTCAGAAGAAGAAAAGAAGCACCAGAGGAGAGATGGATGAACGAATACCGCATTTACAGGACAGGCAGTTCATGGAGCACGCGGATTTCTTGGGGTGAGTATCGCTTTTGGCAAACTCTGTCAAAGTATGCCTAATAAACTGTCATGACGACCTGGTGAATAATCTGACACTTTCCCCGTGTCCTTAGGGTGGATTACCCCTCGCTCTACATGTGTAAATCCAAAAGAGGAATAAAGCGAGAAGATGGTGGGAAGGTGCGCGCGTTGTTTTTTTTTTTTTAAATATTATTATTCTAATATGTAGTTTGTTTTCACAGTTGTTTCTTAAAAATATCACAAATGATATGAAACACACTATAACTAGCGTTATAGTGTTACTAGCGTGTTCCTGTTCTGATTAATTAAACACGCGTATTTTGTCAGCAGGACGCATACAAGTTACCACACCGGTTGATAGAGAAGAAGCGGCGAGACCGAATCAACGAATGTATAGGGCAGCTGAAGGATTTGTTACCCGAACATCTCAAGCTGTCGGTGAGATCACGAAATCATGAAAAGTTTTATACGTGCTCAGGACATGGCTTTACACGACAGGGACCTCGTAAACAGCCAAACACAACCTCTGATTTTCTCCACAGACGCTCGGGCACTTGGAGAAGGCAGTCGTCCTGGAGTTAACGCTGAAACACTTAAACGCGCTGACTGCAGTCACTGAGCAGCAGCACCAGAAGATTATTGCTTTGCAGAATGGTAAGATGAACGAGCTCAGTCCTCACATACATAAAGTTTTGTACAGAAACTGCACTTCCTGACAATAATTAAATGGAATTGGGTTTTTATCATTTAACTGACCGGATTTGAGGAAACTTCATTAATCTCCGTGTTTAAAATAGCAGAACGAGCACGGGAATGGAAGAAAGAGGAGCTAGAGTAGACTCAGTTTGGATGGTTTATTGTGTATTTCAAGATTCTTCCTATTAATACCGCATCTGTTCACTTTGTCTGAGTCGCTAGCCTCGTCTCGTCACTAGTTATGATACGCTACACCTTAGAGAATAATGATCTGTTACTCTTCAAACTCCTTGCTTCGCAGGAGACCGGTCGATGAAATCTTCCATTCACGCTGATCTGGATGCGTTCCACTCCGGATTCCAGGCCTGTGCCAAAGAGGTCCTGCAGTACCTGAGCCAGTTTGAGAACTGGACGGCACGGGAGCAGAGGTGCGCGCAGCTGATCAACCACCTTCACAAGGTGCTGGCGCAGTTCCAGCCCGGCGAGCAGCCACTACAACACCAGTTGCCCGCCGGGGACGCACAGGATGCTCAGAAATCTGACAGCCAAGCCAACTGTGTCCCCGTCATCCAGAGGACCCAGGGTGGAGAGCTCAACGAGAATGACACAGACACGGACAGTGGATACGGGGGCGAGGCAGAAAAGAGCGACGGCAAAGATAAAGAATGTGAGCGCAATAAGGCGCAGGGACCAAAGGCAGTGAAAATCAAGCAAGAGTTCGGAGATGAGCGGGCTGCCAAAAAACCAAAGATGAGCTGGCCAGGGAACGGGGCAGGGGGCGCAGACCTCACCAGGCCCGACGTGGCGTTTATGAACTCTCTGATGGGAATAAGCAGTGTGGGACAGCAGACACCGATTTGCATGCCTTTCTACTTCATTAACCCATCAGCCGCTGCTTCTTACATGCCTTTTTTCGACAAGAACAACATTGAAAAGTACATGTACCCTGCGGCGGCCGCCCTTGCTTCCCCTTTCCCTTGGTTATATCCCGCTCACGCCTCAGCGGCGGCGGCGGCGGCCGCTGCTGCCGCGTTCCCCGGCCTGTCTGCGCACTTTGGAGCCGCTTCTCAGTCTAAGGACTCACCCTCTCTAGACACCGACGGGTCACTCGAGGCTGACGCGGGCTCATCTGAGGAGCCCGAGGAGAGTCCCGCTAGTGACGACGGAGAGGGTGACGTAGGTGACACGTCCCAGGAGAGCAAGAGTAGCTCACACGACCAGTTTTCTGGGTGTCAGAGGAGCTAATTAGTCCGTGTTACCTCTCTGCGCATTCTGACGAGGAGTTTATGTATCTTCATTTTTTAAATAATTAGGCTAGTTTTAAACGGGGTTTCACAGGAGAGTTGCTCGTGTAAAATATCTTGGCGAAAGAGAGGACAGTTGTGACGGCGCGTGCCTTTTGCACTTATGCTAGATTAAACAATCTGAATGATTATCGACAATGATTGACACTACACGGCCGTGTTGTGCTGGAGTTAGTTTTTTTATCCTCTTTGATAAACTATTTTGACATGGCAGCATTGGTGCCAAAACTTTGAGTACTGCAGCAGTGCGCAATATTCCAGTCAATGAGTCTCTTTGGATGTATGCAGTTGCAACTGACCTCTGCCAAGATTATTAATAACTTGGCTGACTCTGACTGTAAATATTATTACCTGAAAGATTCATTACCATGTAAATGTGCACTAAATGGGGCCTATAAAATGGGTGGTCCTGGAAGTGCATCTATCCCCAACTTTGCATGGGTAAGCTGGGAGGCACATTACTGTACCTCCTGAGAACTGAAACGCATCCCCCTTTCAGAATATACACAGACACCATCTCCATCATACACAACACATATAAAAGTCTCATGTTTTAATAAAGCATTTGTAATACGCTCACGGGAGAGGTGTTATGCATAAATTCCTTCATTTCACTCCGACTAAAGTTACTCTGGTTTCCGTTGCTTTCTGTATCCTTGTGGCAAAAAAAGAAAAAAAAGAGAAAGAAACAGATGTAATAAAACCATTAATGGAGAGACAAAGCCTTCATTCATAAGGATTTGCTTGACCAGCATATTGTACATCCCCTGACTGAAGCATTTCTGCACAGAGATGCAGTGACCTTCTGTACCTCCAGGAAACATTGTAGGATAGCACCTTAAAGATCTTTGATATTGAATGTACCTGTATTTTCCCAGCTGTTAAAGTTTCTATGTAGAATGACGTTGCTCTTTGAGTTACTCTTTTAAGTGCACTTTTTCTGCTTTTACCCACTCCACCCTGAAAAGTCACCTCATCATTAAAGTAAATAACTATAGGTCTCTTTGAACCTTTCTATTGTGTTGTCTTGAAATTAAAAAAAAAAGATTTTGTTCCATCAATGAAAAGAGATATTGGATATTTTGTGATGAATCCAGTAAAGTGGCAGTTAACCAAGTTGCCAGATTTCACAAAAAACACACTGATTTCCAGCTCTTTCAGGGGTTAAAATCACAATCAAGTTTGAAAACCTGCACCCAACTACACATCAGGTCATCATCTGGGATACTGTGCTATCATCATGTAAATCCATAGGTTTTTTTTAATGGACTAAACTGGGAAAGAAAGTCTGGTCATTTTAAGAACTTTATCCTGGCCTTTTTTTATAATTAATTCCTGCAAGTATAGTGCTGTTCTGCTTTTTCAGATTTCTCATTGTATTTCGCCTACATGACATTGCTTTTGTAGTTTTCCTCAGCTGGGTTTTTGCCTCAGATCTGTTATCAGCTGTTCTATAAAGTGGCATGTGTGTTTGTAAATAGTTTTTTGTGAATATATCAAGAAGTATACATGTCTTTGTCAATGTTGTAGAAGTCTATGGATTTTTTTTTTAAGACTTAACTGAGCATCTGTTGCACATTTCATTAATGCTTTACACATATGCTGTTCTAAATTATTGCTGATGAGTTGTAAAATAAATATCAAAACCTGAACATTGCAGATTTCTTTTTATTCTACACCAGTGTTTCATGTCTTCACAGTCTCACGTGCAATCAAATCCAGCTTCGGTCATCGTCTATTAATAACAAGTACCTACACATGTAACATATAGGTCACGGGAAACAATACAAAATATTGGACAGCATTAGTATAATGGGATTAATGAATAATAAAAATATTAGAAGTTCAAAGGGTGGAATGTATTGCTACACATCAGCTGACAGGTCACAGCAGAGGAATGTACAGTAAGCCAAGGCTTTAAACAAAAGTCATGTGATAAAAGGGGTGATGAAGTGAGATTATAGTCAGTCTGTACAGGCTGATCAAAAACAAGGGGGCCTCATTCCAACCTGTCAAAAACTTTAAACAAGGTTAAAACCATTCTTTGTTGTTGCCATTAATTGGCTTGTCGCAATATTATTTTAATATTAACATGGTATTCCAGTTTCTCACCTTTTTTTTAAAAGCAATCTTGGTAACAAGTTGGTATAAACAAGTTCATTATGCATGTTTCATTATTGATTGAATAAGACCCACACTAAAAATCCAAAAACAACAAAACAAACAAAAAACAAACAAAAACACCCTTGAAAGTTTAGATGAATGTATTTTTACTTCATTTCACCAAAACACAATCTTTTTTTAAACAGCTCATTTTCATGTTATATTCTAACATTGTTCTTTTTCCTCACTTCATTCTTTTGCAGGTAAACAAACCCAACTCCTGAGCATTTCCCACCATGTTTGCCTCAATTACAAAGTAAATGTCTCCCCCTACTGGTGAAAAGCGGAAACACTTTACAACGTTGTACAGAATCCTTTTCATTTACACCCATGGGCTGTTTTTAACACTTACATCAAGCACCAGTGACACATTTAATTTTGTCAGATGGTTTATTGAACCATGCAATCCATGTCATATCAGCAGCCTGTTACAGCCATACATCTGCTAACACTTTGCAGTATATTAAGGCAGGGAAGAAAAAAACAACAAAAAAAACAGGTTATGTACAGTCGACATCTTACGCTTCTCTAGAAGATATGCAGCTGTAAACAACGACCATAACTATGAGACAGTACTGATCCAAACTACAGTATAAATGTGCTGCATGACAAGTAATAAATCTAAACTAATGTTTACTTCATTTTACAGCACTACTGTTATGGTGACAATAATACACCAAAGGAAAAAAAAAAGCATTAAAACTAACGTACTTTTCTTCCACAGAAAAAAAAAAAAAAATTATACTATAGATTTCTCTTTGTTGCTGTGCCGTTTGAGCTTCTCTCACTAATATCTACTCCCATTTGGTCTAAACTGGCTATGCTCATTCCTTAAATGGCCCCACTAAAGATTTACTGTACATTATTTGAATACACCCACTGTGGAATTGATATAAGGCACTTTGATGTAATTAGCAGCTGGACTACAACCCAAGGAGTTTGCACGTTTGTGTCCACACACACACACACACACACACACACACACACACACACACACACACACACACACACACACACACACACACACACACACACACACACACACACACACACACACACACACACACACACACACACACACACACACACGATTTACTACTTAATAAGGGCTTCATACCTTGGCTATTCTGATGCGCATAGTTACAAACAAACTCTAATAGACACACTAGCTTAGCTGGAACTATCCACCCTATTACTACATGCCTCCATTTTTAGATCTAACTAACAGATTAAATGGAGTGTGGTTGCTGTGCACATTCATATATGGACAACATAATCATGCATCAAGACCTGCCTATCTTTGGCCACATGATAATCAAGAAACAAAACAAGCACAACACATTTGGCAAAAATATAGTGTGAGGACACAAAATGAAGAAAAACAAAACAAAAATCAAAATCAGTGTAAAAGGATTAATAACACTGTTTCAGTGTGCAGATATTACTGCAGGAATGAGGGACAGCATTGGTGTGACTGTAAATGCACCGCTTGGTAATAAAATATACTAATCCACTAAATAAAGATGAAAAGTAAGAAAACATATTTACAATAAGCCATCATTTTGGTGCATACAGAATGCAACATTCTACAGTAAGGAAAGCATTTGTGCATAGTTTTAATTTGAACAAAGATCGCAGGAATAGATTCTAATATGCAAAATGATGGATTGTTCACGATTTTACTCAAAGTAGATCCTTCACTTATTTAAGAATCAGCTGATTTTAAAGACATAAGGTTCATAGGTTCACATACCCCAAAATTCCAAAGGCAATAGTTTTGATTCACCATGCTATGCAGAAAACAATAAACATCATTCAGCAGGTACTGAAGTGAGAGTACATCAGGTGGATATGTTTATAACAAAAAGCCAGATGTTTACATGGTAATTTATTGGTTCTGTTATCATGTTTTTCATGCCATAGCTTCTAACCATCTCTCATTCCAACCAAGTGCTTCATGCCTTTTAGTCAAAGATTACGTCTTCAAGGTAAAGGTTGCCTTAATTGAGAAGGAAAACGAAAACAGTGCATAGTAGTGTGCTACGGAGGCATTCTGTGCTAAAATATCAACTTACAAAACTGTTCTGGGGTGAAACTGGATCTTGGCACGGGGCAAGATGTGTTGCTTCCACAGCAGAACCATCTCACACATAGATCCCTTCTGGGTTCAGACCAGAGCTGAGAGGACTGTGAAGGGCCCGGAGATGATTGGGCATCGGGTGGGTCGACACAGGGCGCTTTAACGAGCCAGACAGGGGCACTAAATCTGACAACAAATATAAAAACATCACCAAAATGAGAAATAATACTCGAATTATCAAGGGCATTTCAAAATTTTAATGATAAAAGCATCGGACTGTGGCAAGTGGCATCAAAGACTAACATGTAGCACTTTTTTAAATATAAAACTTTATTTATAATCAACTAATGCTCCAAAGCTTATGAATAAATGCACATTTTAATGGTGAGATTTCCAAATGACAACCATTAGTTAAAAACATACACATACTGATGATGTAATGCAGTGTAATTTCGCTAAACGGGCACCAGGGGGCAGGAGTGGGCCATGCAAAGAATCAGCCAGTGCAGTTAATTTTAATGGCCAGGAACTAAAGCCTTTGTTGATTTACACTCTGCACTGAAGGTTACAAGAAGATCATCATCAACACTCAGTTATTACTTTTCATAATGAAAAACTATTACCATGAAGTGCATCTAAGAGAGCCAGTGGTATAAACAGTTCAATTCAATTAGCACAAATCCAATTTGGCATACATTATTACACCATCAGTATAACCAAACCATATAACCAGCTTCACTATATGCACAGTAAATGCAATTCATTCAGCAAATGACTTCATTTAAATAAAGTGATTCAATATTCAGTATTAATAAAAGAAAATCCAGGTTTTTATTTACTTAAAAATAAATGCTCAGTTTTTAAGGAGGTGTGAATGTGGGGTACCAAATGATTCCTATGCATGAGAATAAAGGCTTAATTATTATCATATTTATGCCTTTTTTACAAAGGCTGAATTGCAAAACTTAAGAGTTATATCCAACTGTGGGTTGGTATCGTAAGGTTTTTAACAACTAGCTGGATGATGGTTCATTTCCTTTGTCGTATTACTTTCTCACTGAGTGCTCTTAATTTATGTGTCAGCTGTCTGATGGTTTCTTGTAGGATGAGAGAGCTTTGGACTAGATGTTACAGTCCCTGATAACACAATGCATTATCAGGGACTGTAACATCTAGTCCTTTTTACTGAATTTATGTGTCAGCTGTCTGATGGTTTCTTGTAGGATGAGAGAGCTTTGGTCCAATGACCCACCACAGAAACTTCTGAAGATGTGAAGGAGTGAATAAATAAATAAACATAGCAAACAACTGATACTAGATCTCCCTTTATCCAGACTGACGTGGAGATTAAAACTGCTACTGAAGGGGGTAATAAACTAGGTCTGAGCCCTTTACCTACCACAGTTTTCAGCAGGATAATCTCTCTCTTTCTCTCACACAAACAAACATACACTTAAGCTTTTATGCTACATAATAAAGAAAACTCACTCTTGCTCCCTATGAACATACATGAGCATACTGAGCTCCCTAGCACCCTTGCCTTCCTAGTTTAACGGGTCAGTCGATGGACAATGTGAGGGAGAGCCATCGAGATACCTTTTTCTACCCAATCTAATTTGAATCCCTAAAACCAAGTCTTGGTCCTCAGCAGTTAGTCTCTACCTGCTGGCCCAAGGTGAATAGAATCCCTACAGTTTACAATGAGATTAAGCTCAAAGAAAACAAACACTTAAACACACAGTAGAGTCATTTTCACTCAGCATGCTGTTAACACACGAGGCAGCAGAATAATGAGCGCCTTGATAGAAGAGACTGACTGTATTAATGCGCAGGCAAACTCAATCTGAACTTTCTTACTTCATTAAAAAAGAAAGAAAAAAAAGATCACATGTTAAGCATGTGAAAAACCACCAAAGGCACGCTGCACTCTGACATACCATTAGTTCAAATCGCCTGCTTATGAGACCACTATGTTACAGACTCCACACCTTGGCTACAAAAGCATCCACAATGCAATAAGGAGTTGTAGTTACACATTTTACTCCATTGAATAAGTAGCTATTTTGTGTCTTCTGAGGAGTTTTCTTTGTTTGGAAGAAAATTTCATTACCTATACCAGGGCTGTTGTGGGTACTTCCGTCCTCAGCAGGTTCAGCCGGCAGCACAGTGACCTTGGTGCCAGTCTGCTTGATGAACTGCTGCAGGTTAACCTGCCTCAGCTCCTTGGTCAGCTGCTCCAGCTCGTGCTGCATGTCCTTCAATAAAAAGCAGCGGGAGAAATTACTTTTCAGAAGCCAGCAAAGCATTACCAGCAGCTTCAGACAGCTTCTTTTTCCATGAAAAGTTCAGACAAATGCTCAAAATTATGTTTTTTAATTAGCAAAACAACAAAAAACAAACAAAAAAACATCATATGTCTTATAGAACAATAGCACTTGTTTGTTATCAGTGTTTCCTATTGATTCTAAACTGAGAAAGCAATACTCAGCACTCAGTTTAGCACTGTTCCCCTAAGTCACAGCTTAGAGGAACAGTGCTAAATAACAGCTTGCTGACAGAGTTGTGTTATAATTACATCATCCTGCAGCAGTGTTTTGATAGAAAGTTTGCACACTGCATGCAAGTCTCTCACCTGCAATTTCTTGCTACTCTGTCCAAGCGACCTGTCCACAGCTTTGCAACTGCTCTCCAGCTGGACAGCTTGTCTTTCTTGTGCCTTCAATTCTGATTTGATCCTAAGGACCTGAGCCCGAGCCTCAGCCTCACTGACCCACTGGGTCTCCTGCCGCTCTCTCTGCAGTTTCTCTTCTTCCAGGCCTGCCTCTACACCCTGAAGGGGGAAGAAAAAAAAAAACTAAACAACTAAGCAAAAGAAAGGAACCACATGCTACAATACACAAAACATGACTAGAAAGTGTGTAAAACCTTAGAAACAATGATAAACACTTTTCCACCCCACAAATCCGATCTAACAAAAAAAGCTCCCACATACAACACACCTGCACCATTGCCAGTTTCTCCTCAATCTCCAGTTCACAGCTCTGCAGACGCCCACGAAGCTCCTGCAGCCTTTCTTCCAGCTGTCTCTCACTTTCAAGCTCAATTTGTAGCTCAGTGGCCCAAAACTCCTCTTCCTCCATCTCCACCTCATTCTTCCTCAGGTACTTCTCCAACCTCAGGATCTCCTCTATTAACCCTCCACCAGCGCACCCTTCACCACGCCCCCCTCGTCCTTCAGCCCAGACTTGAAGTTCAGCTTCATAGGCCTCAAGCTTCTTTTCCAACACGTTGAGAGTCTCTCTCTGCAGACCGACCAGCCTGACCAGATCTTCCATGCGGCAGGCCCAAAGGCTGGGGGACGTGGTCCCGATAGTGGGTCCTGCATGGTGAAGACTTCCTCCATTTCCTAGAAGAAGCCTCCGTTTGGCTTCGGCTTCACCAATCCGACCTCCGCTCAGTATCTCTCTAAGGCTTCTGGGTGCACCAGTGAATGTAAGAGACTTGCGGCGGGGTTCACGGCGGCGAAGGGAGCGATCAGTGGGATGACGAAGCTTTGCAAGCGGAGGGAGGCTTTGTCGATGCAGACCGCGTTCTGGTCCCCTGAGAGGGGGACCTTCTGAGGGGGGTCTTTCAGTCAGTGAAGGGCCTGTGCGGTGCAGGATCAGCTGGACATCACCAGCATACTGGCCCCAAGTGTTCAGGGAAGCCACGGGGCTTTCGTGAGGGGCTAAGTGACGCTCAGTGTCGCGCCATTTTTCTACTAGAGTGTATCTTCCAGTGCGACCTGAAAAGAACACAGTATAGCACATTTACATTTACATGACACCTGCTGCTAGAAAATCTCTAAAAGAAAGTCATAGAAATGCAGCCGTGATGTGATCAACATAGACCAAACATCAACTAAGAAAACTTGGGTCCTAATATTCAACTGGATGTTGAGACGACAAAGTCTGAAAGATGTGCATCTAGCATTCAAACTCCAGAGATCCCAGTCCGATCAGGTATCTGTGGGAAATGCTGGAAAAACTATCTTATGAACCTAAAGACCTGCCACCAGCATACCATTGCCAAGAGTCCCACTTTCACACCATATTCTGGCAGGACAAGGGAGACCTACAAATATTATGCAAGTGGTTTTAATTGATTGGTGTATACAATCTTTTCAACCTTTAAACCATTAGCACACACAGATTAGAATGATGATCTCATTGGAATGATTTTTCTGGCTGCATAAACAATGACAGTTAACAATTTCACACAGCTTATTTACATGGTTTCTGAAACACCTTATAGTGTTTTTTATAACTGCAGTAAGAGCATTGAGTCTCACACTGTAGAGTACAGTCTGAACATACAGTAAAAATACTGTCTGGAATACAGAACATTCAGACTAAACAGGATGTGAGCTGCACAGATCTGCATTGTTGGGGTGTTATTAAGCGATTTCAGCTCAATGAGCAACCCTTTCACAGTACATTTCATTCAATGATTATAACAAAGAAACTGCTTTCTGCTGTTTAAGGAAAACATAGACACAACACTTAGTAGTAGAGTGCAGACAGAAAAGGTTTAAGTACCAGATCAATACTGATGTCTGATCACTTAACATGGCGTTAAAAAGCAAAGGAGGGGGCTCAGAAGTGCTGCTTTCTCAGTTTGGCAGGAGACTGAGAGATGAGTCAGACTTTCCTTCCTCCTCCTCCTCCTCCTCCTCCTCCTACCCTGGGCTTTGTGGAAAGTGATGTCAATACAGTATGCTCAAGTGCCCCTGTTCTTGCAGGAGCCATATGGAAAGAGAGAGGAGGGTGTTCAGATCTAAGGAAGTACCAATAAAGCCTATGACCCACTGCATCTCTGCAGGGACTTAGCATGTAGGCAGGAAAGTCTGTTTTTTTACTTTATTAGGACTTACTTGGCATTTAGGGGATTTAAACCAAGATTAAAGCTTTGTGGGTTGGCTAACGCATAAAAATACACTTGATGAAAGTTACTGTCTGTTCAGTGTTTGTGGTATAAAAAAAATTGTAAACTATTCAACCATTGGGCCAACATGTATAAGAAAAATAATTTATTATTATTAGCCAATTATCAGTGTCTTTTTACAGCAGGTGTAACCTTTCATGTTTTCATGATGACATGTTTGTGCAGAAATCAGTTACTTACTGATGCATGACTATACTAATACATTCACACTACTTGAATCAAGAGACGCAAGACAGTTCCTGAATGTTAAATGATCGTCTTTAGGTGTGCTTATTGTAGCTTTCATAAAATAGGGATTATTTACCTATGGCCTGTGCCAGAGCAATCACCACTTCCTGGCAGGTGGTTGCCTCAGTGACCCCACAGACAACCCTCTGGACTCCATCCACCCATACCTTGAGCTCCATGCTGTGTCAGAAGCAAGGGGGCCGGGTGCTGTGTGCTGGCCCCAACATTACTGAAGGTGGCAATGGCAGGGCAGCGGAAGCCCCTCTGATTAATTCACTGTGGAGAGAACAAGGGGAAACAGGAAGTCTTTAGTCTGCATGTACTCAAGGCCAAAAGTGTATAGTTCCTACTTGTTAACAAGTTGAGAAGGGAAAAATAATAATGTGGGAGGTAGAGTGGCGCTATTTTCGCAATAGGTTAAGGTAAGAAATAATCCAGTGAGAGTGACTCAAAGAGGCTGGCATGCCAGGGCCAGCTGGCCATAACGCTGTTGTTTTGTTCTTCTCTATGAATAGGTACATGTCTGTTGGGGGTGCAGGAAGAGAGTGCCAGGAGACATTCCCAAGGCCAGTTCCTGCTTTTGTACAGCTAATTGCATGGAAGCAGCGACGAAAGAAAGATTAACTCAGTTACGCAGGGTGGACAGAAACAGAGAAGGAATGTAAATGTAATTTAAAACACAGGAAAGAAAGAGCGGGAAGAATCATAACACAGGGGAGTAGAGATTCGTTTTGGATGTGTGCTCACGGTTCTGTAAAATGGCCGCGGCATGTATATCGTAATGACAGAATCCCGTATTCTCCACTGTGGAACAATACAGCAAAATATAAGAAAAGATGCATCCTCATGAAGTTTGTTTAATATTAACATTTTTATACCAACAGCTATGTGGATATGCATATGAAAGCTGGTTACTTACACAAAGATGTAAATAACCGGTGACAAAGCACCGCACATGAAACAAGAATCTACATGGAGGCATCCGTCAACATGCACTTCAAGGACAGCAACAGAATGAATGCATACTTTCTCTGCAGACCTGTATCCCTCTCCATGAATCTAACCTTCAATGCACCTACACTCCTGTGTCAAAAGGTTCTTTTGTTCACCTCCCCGCCCCCGCCGTTAAACCTCCGTACACCCCACATATCCCCTGTCCACAACCACAAAGTCACCATCGCCAATTGCTTTTCTAAATATGGTCAAGACGTTGTGCAGTGCTACAAGGTACGGTATGCAAGAATAGAGAAACAGAAGTAGATTTTTAATAATATTTCCTGTTTTAAAAGATGGTCCACAAAGCCTATCAGAGATTTAAGTTGACATTTTCAAAATGCTTGTTTTTAGAAATTTAAAACAGCCAAAGTGTTAAATTAAAAAAAAAAAAACAAAAACAATCTTTTAATCCTCAGAATTTCTATAATACTGACTGAAAAATTTTCTACCTATCTGCAATACAAAAAGCAGAAAAGCAAAAACAGGTAGTTTCATTGCAGTGTGTGTTATGTATGTATGTGCACTTGTGTCATCTAGTTTCAGTCTATTCTTGGCACATTATGCTTGCTATTATCCTTCTTATAAAACGGAACCTAAATGGCATTAAATGCTTGAAGGACGTAGAGGAACATGAATAACGGCCAACACATGCAGACGCTTAGATTTTTCTGCCATCACCCAAAAGACCCAAAGTCTTTTTCCAGGGGGACGTAGAAACAGTAACAGGCACTGATTAGGTTTTGATGCAAAGCAGTCATAGTGGAGCAGTAATAGGAGATCAGCCATTCTGATTGGAAGAAGAACCCCCCCCCCCAAAAAAAAAAACTATAGCAACACTTCCAGACTAATGGCATCTGGCTGAGCGGGATTTTAAAAAGACCACTGCATGGAATACTTTGCATTTCACTGGCATTAGAAATATCTGCTGGCTGATTCAGTGCCTCTTCTTTGCAAAAGCTCTATAAGACTCAGAGGGGAATTTACAAATGTCACTTGCTTTAGTCCAGGCTTGCAACATTTGTATTCATTACCATTAACCCAGAAAACCCAACTGATGATACAGGCACAGCGGTGCGGGGCAGAGTGCCATCCTGAGCCCTGCAAGCTCCATTCCTCTGGCCAGTCAAAGCCACAGCCTGGGGAGATGCCCGCCTGCTGATTTGGGCAGCTTGTGTTTTGCCAGAGAGGCATTTCACGAGACAGAGAAACACTCGAATTTCTGCAAATTCTACTTAAGCGCATTTGAGCCATGATCAGCTGCAGAAAAAACGTCAACCCCAAATGACTTTAGTTACTGCTCACATTTGTTTCGGTCTGGTATTGGTTGAGTATCACTGACTCATGACGAAGTCTTCTTTGAGTAGTGAGGTGTACGAACAGAAATGAGCAGCCTGCCTGGCCGGCTGCTGATGACACTTCTCCAGACCTACAGGAGCACACCAAGCTGGCAGGGAAAGGCTTCTACTGGCTGCTGCTGTAAAACAAGCTACCATATGCTACCGTTTCAGCACAACCAACACATTTCAGTAACATACAGCATACAGAAATACTGTAGGAGTTTTAATGTTAGAGCTTAAATACGGAACTGCGTCTGTCAGGCATCGCGATCTGGCAGGTGTATTGTGCATTTTATCAGTATGCTGAACAAGGGGACATCAAAGCCAGTGTGCTTCACCGAGGAAAAGGCCTGTAAAGCAGCAAAAACAAAACAAAACACAAGACTATAAAATAAAATTTTTCTTATAAAAATTCCAGTTCCTGTCTATATTTGCTAACCATTGTTCAACAAGGTGGTAAACAATGTTACTAGCAGAGGTTCAGGCATTGCAATATTATTGGAATTCATATTCAAGAGTCTTTATTAATAAAGATTTATAGCAGAAGCCTCCTGAGATTTAAAACTCCCCCACACTGCTGTTAACTAAATACAATAGGATCCTTCTTACAGACTGGAGCAACAAAAGTCTTCTCTAAACCTTCCAGCCTATTACTTACCAAACTTTAATTCAAATTGCACACCCTGCAGAGCAGCATGCAATTAGTAGCAATTTATACTCTGCTGTAATTGGTAACAGATCTGTTGTGAAATAGATCTCTGTGAGCAGCCAGAGACAAATGATGGTTTTATTGTGGAGGCGACTGGGTTGGAACAAACTGGAGTAATCTATTGCTTCCCTTTTAGTCAAGCGCTACAACTACATAAACAAGTATAATCCCTGGCCTTCAATCACTTGTGAGTGCAAAAGTTTTTAATTGATGTAAGACATGATGACATGATGGAACAATTGTGGCTAAAAGTTATCCATCTTGCACTGATGACCAGATAAAGAAGTTCCTCATCACAGATATGGCAGCCTAGAGTGTTTAAAATGTCCTGTGCAATTGTAAACATCACAGAGCATGGTAAGGATCAGAGAAAGGCCTTGATCCTGGAGAGTGGAAACTGATAACATACAGGGTATGCATTCCTGGGCTGTGAGAATCCAATAGGCCGTGACTAAGAGATAAGAAAGCTATGGGGTCCTTTGCATAGTGATACTGGTGGCTATGGAAAATACAACAGTAGGTAATGGCACCTAAATAACATGAATCCTACAATACTACTAATAATTACAAGGTCAGAAAAATTGCGTTTGCAAAGCTCAAACTGAGGATTCCCAATTGACGGTTGTTGTCCATTTATTGCACCAATACTAAGTCCGCTGAAAAAGTAGCAGAAGATAATGGATTACATTCAACATACTTTTTGCTTGTGAAGCTTTTTAAATGTGTGTGCCTTAGGTAAATGCCACAAGCCACCAAGGTAACCTCAAAAATAAGGACAAAAATGTTTCCAGCACCTCCTTAGAATTTGTGTTTTCCTTCTGAAGATATTAGAGTTTGGGATTAAACCCCCATCCAGTTAGGCTACACCCAGCACCCACAGCTCTTGGGATGTCTCCAGTGGCCCCTTGCCCTGGAGCTGCTCCTCTCTCTTTTTTTCCGTCTGGTTGATATTAAACTATTAAGCACTGAAGCAACCTCCCCCATTTGGGAGGTCAGTGCTGGCAGAATCTGGAACATCTGGACAGCACGTTCAGCCAGCAATAATGCCGCCTTTGTTCCCTTGCCATATTCTCTGCTCACTAGCCAGCTTTAAAGAGCCAGAGGGCCAAGCAGCAGGCTCCTGCAGCAGGGCAGCACAGCGGCGGCTCAGCGGGGCAACCAGAGGCCTTTGGCCAATTTCTTTTACATGTTACTGTGGTTTGCAAAGCTGCAGCTGTGAGTCAAACTCTTGCGTATGCGTTTATGGAACTCAAATGGTTTTTACAGGAGCAACTGAAGTGGCAGCCACGAAAAAAAGTGCCAATTAAATATTTTTTTTTTTCCAGTCTGTAGGTGGTTGTTTTTAGTCTGGTCTTCATGGTGCTTTGCAGAAAAGACCACCAAATGACTCGATTCCGCTACCAAACCCAAGCAATTCTCCAAGGCTGCAGAGAATAAGACATTGTGCAAGTGCAACAACTCCACAGGTTGATTCTTCTGCACTTGGTTTGTGTGTGTCAAAGTGGTTAAAGCACTGGAGCTTTAGACAGAATAAACCAAGTGGCTCTATATGCAGATTATTCCATTATTAAACATGCATACATACTTTTGAGAACATACGCGCTTGACATATTTGCAGAAGATGCTGCAGTTTACCCGATACTGTGGAAAAACCAGGGGCAACCCAACACAACACAGGCAAACATAGACTGAAAACACGTCCCATGATTGTAACTGACAATATTTCTAAAATTCACATGAAAGAACGCAATGAGAATTGTGAGCTGAAACACCTCATGAGACAAAAACAAGCACCTTCTAGCTGCTTGTGTAGCTCGAGCTGTAGTTGGTGTCGAGTGGGAGGAAGCCGGAGAAATGGCGATAGTGGGCTGTAGTGGGTCCAGAGCAGCCCAACTAAATTCTACTACAGAAATGTTTCCGTTATCTCCGCCTTACACGCAACTACAGCGGGCTCAGCTGCGGCGCAATCTGCGAATAATCAGCGTTGCGTAACGGTCTTACCTTTGCTGGATTAAAGTTAGTCCTCCCTGTCCAGGTTGAAGTTTAGAGGGAAAACACAGGTAGAGGAGTGAATTCCGCAAAATTCATCCTCCTTTTCAGCATTGCCCAGTAAATCACTATCAACGAACTGCGACAAAGTCACGTTTCGAAAACAGAAAAAACAGAGGCTAAGGAAACCCACCGAAACAGATGAACTGACGCTTCAATCCGCGGTCCGAAAGTTTGTGTCAGTCCTCTCTAGGCACACAGTCTTTTGCGGTCTCACCAATAAGCTGCGGAAAAAGCCCCTCACCCCCGTTTCATTACTCCTGCTGGTAAATACATCGCATTGGAACTGGGACGCACCGCAAGGCATTGTGGACTGTTTTAAAGCTGCAATACACTGTGAGGGGGAGGATGACTTCCAGCCAACTTTTACAGATCCGCAGACTTTTTAAAAGAAGAAGAAAGATACCACGCAGGGTTTTCTTAGATAAGGAAATACTTGGATAAGGGGGGATGTCGCCTAGGCTGTGACTGAAAATCTGCCCTTGAGAGAGCGAAAAAGCTTTGAACTACAGTTAGACTGCACCAAAAGAGTGAAAAATAGACATTTAAACACCATCGTGTTTCACTTCCAGTTCTGTTGAGACACCATAAAGCCAAGCTCACATAAAGACCTGATAAATCACCATTCTATGATCTAACTGAAAAAAGGTCAAATTGGTGCTCCGAACACTTATTTTTTTCAAACAGCCGATTTACACTGTCAAATATTCATATTAGAAATCACGTGAATGAATTTGTAGGCTGCATTTACATTCCCTCAGTTTCTTGCAAATACACAGCATGCAGATGCATTCAAACTGATGCAAATGATGAAGATGAGCCTGCAGCAGTGAGACCACGTATAAACGGAGGCTTAGTGCCCTCTTGTGACAAAACAGACTTTCCTCTTAAATCCTTAACTCTAAGGACAAAGAAGTGGTGCAATCAGTGGTTTAAGTGCTCTTACCCAACACGTCTGGTGAGGCTTACATTACTTCGTCAGAGGTTTTGTTTAAATCTATAAATGTTTATTTTAATGATGTGCATAATCGCTTTTGTAATAACCAATTTGATCTTTGCCAAATCGCTTTCAAAACTAAAGCACAGCGGAGTGGAGTGTGCCAGTAAGTTATACCTAAATCAAATACAACTTCATTAGTGTTACTGGTTACACTTGTGGTTTCCTGTTAAGACATCCCATAATGTCTGATATATAAAAAAGGTCTGTTAGATCATTTTCAACATATATTATGATCTTTAAAATATATATTTAGTCACCTTATATTCTTGGATTTTAGTACACAAGCTTTTCATTCTACATTAGATGTCTCTTCATTGGATATATCACCAGCTGCACAAGACTGCTATGATCAATGGCTAAGTGCTAAAATTTTGATTTGCACTTGGGTACTAAGGTACTTTGACTGTAGGACCAACATATAGGATGCTGATCAAAAAAGGTATGAAACACTTTTTGTGTGTGTGTGTGTGTGTGTGTGTGTGTGTGTGTGTGTGTGTGTGTGTGTGTGAGTGTGAGTGAAACTGTTAGACAAAAACTCCTTAGCCATATATAAAAGTGAGGTGTGAATGGGTCTTGTAGTAAAAAAAAAGTGTTTTGAGTGCTCAAATTGAGTTTTCCTCAAAATGTTCAAACAATGAGTAAAATGTGTCATAGCACAGAAGCTTCTTTAATGTGCAGTTATGTTCATAAATACTTGGAGAGTGACACATTAGTTTTTGTAGTTTTGCCCCTGTGTAACACCACTGTAGATTCTAAATCAAACAACCGAGATGTGAGTGAAGTACAGATTTTTAGCTTAGCAAAAAAAAAAAAGAAAAAAAAAGACATTAACTATTGAAGAATTAAAGCATTTCATTTTCTGCGGCTTAGAGGTAATATGACAATTGTCCACCAAAATTACAACATTTGTATCTTTGTCCAAAAAGTTATGGACGTGATCTTATTGATGAACATGTGGCTGGAACATGCCTGTCACTGTGGAAATTACTTTTTGTCCAAGATTTGCTTTCATGTCTGCAAATAACAGTGCCAGATACGAAGGTTAACTATAGTTAGAGTGTCGTTGGTAGATAGGAGGGTTTTGAGGGTTTTTTTTGTTCAATTAACATTTGAACCGTGTATGACTTTGAAAAGAGGGAACTCTAAGAGTTCCCTCTTTTAACTACCTCCTTAGTTTTACACACAGTATATTTTTTGAGATGTAGATAAAATGCAGCATTTTCTCTGACACTAATGTAAAATTCCAGGCACAGATTATGATAATTACTGTTATTTGCTCACAGTATAATGAATGATGTGACCTTAATACGTCTGAGCATTTGATTATAGTCTATTTCAGCTGTAAAGTTACCTTTTACCTGTACCTCTCTGACCTGGCATATTTTAAAGTAATGAAAAAGTGATTCAAAATTGAAAAAGAGATTTAGATATTCTCACAAATGTGTAAATTGATGATCTCTAAACCCAGCAGCACATGTAATTGAGAGCTCAATAGTGCCCTCTAACGTGTCTGTTGTACAATGTGAAAGCAATGCATTACGTTTTAAAAACAACGTCATATTATTTTACGGTACAAGAACGTACTATGTTTGCTGCATGTTATTTATTTAATGTTTTTAGTATAAGGTCCCAGACAGAATCCACTAAAACAACCTTTCTGATACAATGGGCAATAATCCTCATGAATAAAAGAGAAAACACAAACAAACAAAACAAAACAAGAAACAAACAAAAACATGCTATATACTGTTCTTTCCTTTTATTCTTAAACATAAGTTTGGGTTTTGTGTCTGTCTTTTGTTACGAACGCCTGCAAATGCAGTGCGCAGGAGGAACCCTTGTGAACACGTAGGAAAACTGACAAGGGATTGCCAAATCATTTTCCTGCCTGGGAATGACGTCCCTCCTGCACATTCCAGTTATATTTAGAGCCTATAAATAGGCTCGTGGAGTGCCCCCTAGGCTTTGTTGACTGCAGGCAGCAGCAGTCAGAGCACAAGTCCTACAGATTGTGACCTCTGTGGGTATATCAATGAAATCATTAATCATTTCAATCATTAAAGTATTGATATGAACCTCTCAGTCTGATTAAAAAATAATAATAATAATTTAAAAAAACACATATTTGAATTAAAAAAAAAATGTAACATTTCCACTAATAGTAGAATAATCAGTGCTCATATAAATCTACAGTCATAAATGAAAGCTGTGTAAAAGAGCAGCAGTGCGCACACAAATGACAAAGTACAGTGTATTACAACTTATATTGCGACACATACACACATCGAGAGATAAATGCCCCAGACCGGTTGAAATCCTGCTATGGTTTATGGGTAAAAGTACGCCTGGTATCCGCCCATATACCCGTAAAGCAGGCCAGACGGAGAAGCTAGGCCGGGGCGCTGGACCAAATGGAAAGTTCAATCGATTAATTTGTTCACTTTTTCGCATGTTGTCTCTTGCTTCTGAACCGACGACAGATCAACTTAAATGCGGGAGTTTTGGTGAGAAATAGGAAATGCAGAGATCGTGTGAAACGAGAGGAATATCAGCTTGACTCGGTCGCTACTTCGGACGCGGAACTCCACTCAGTAAAAGGTAAAACAAATGGAGGAGATTATTACATGTTGGGCCCCCCTTTCTTTTTTTTTTTTTTTTTTTAGTGCTTGTCGAAACATTGTATTCACTAATGTAGTTAGTCGGTCACAGTGCCCGCTATCTAAACACAAACCAACACCGCTATGGTGGTATTATTCATTTTCGGTTTTTTGAACTTAACTACGCCCAATTGTTAACCTACCGTCTGGCCCTGCAACGCAGACCTGTGAGCTAGCTTATCAATGGCGGCTTCAAAATCTGGCACCCTTCCCCTTTGAATGAATGATAACGAGTGTGTCGGGCTACACGGTGGAGCTAGTGCTCCTTTTAATGAGTTACATTTTTAAATACGTTAAGTTAGCTAATGTGGTCTCATGGTGAGTTTACTTTCGAGGCTGTTGGCGAGCTCCAATGCTAAGCTTGCTAACAGCACAGCAGCCTGGTGCTCAGAGGGTTTCACACAGCCTTTCTGGTAACCCTGTAGCCGCAAAACGGTGAATTTAAATCAAATTCCCTGTTGAGTTTTAAGTATGCTACTGATGTTTCTACCTGTTGAAGCATGATAGGTGGTCTTTCATTGAAAAGCTAAATCACGTAGCCGGCTAACCGTTCCAAACTAGCATAACGATATGTTTGCTAATAAATATCGATAAGTCTTCTTGTGTAATAGGTGATTTTTTTTTTTTTCTCCGCAGTGATTTTCAGTTCAGTGGGTTTTTTTCCCCCTTCTTCCTCTATTGGGAATGGCCTTGATTTCAGGAATGTCAACATAAAGGTGGATGCACTGCATGCCATTAATGGGTTCAGTTTGAGGCAAGCTACAGCCACGAGTGCCACACTCCTATCTTAAGGAAATAAGGTTTCCATCGACCTTCCACAGTATCAAAACTTTGCCACA
The DNA here is from genome assembly GCF_013358895.1 of Oreochromis aureus. Taxonomy (NCBI): domain Eukaryota; kingdom Metazoa; phylum Chordata; class Actinopteri; order Cichliformes; family Cichlidae; genus Oreochromis; species Oreochromis aureus. The sequence goes on along the minus strand of NC_052948.1, from coordinate 7,942,978 downwards.
GTTTGAAGCATCTCTTTTACTGTATTTAAAAAAATAAAATAAAAATAAAAATAAAAATCTCAGTGCTTAAAACGCAAATTATATTTTCTTACTGGAGTACAAGAGCTACATTCCTTATTTTTAAATTGGTGTTTGTTGCTTGACAGCTTGCTGTATTCATTCATTTTCCACTTTCACTGACTAGTATGCTGCAAAGTGACAGCATAGACATAGAGACGTGAAAGCCATGTGGCACACACAGAGGAATCGCCATTGACACTGGCATTGGTTTTATCTGCTCAGGTTAAAGATAAGGCTGTTTCTTTACAGATAGCGTCCTCATCGGTGACATGTGTACATCACTTAGTGTGTAGATCAAATGATAGGGGACAATTTTGTAAAGAAAAGTGTTGTGAGCACAAACCAGTTTATTCGTAGTTGGGCAAATGCATAGCATTCTAGACATAGCAATAATATTTAGTGGCACTCCTCCCTGACTGCAGGCTGGGCCGAGCTGTCTGTGCTGTAGCTTCTGAAAAGACCAGCAACCACTATTGATGTGTTCTGCTCCACAAAGCAGACACAGCAGAGGCCCTCCCAGTTGCCTGTCAATTTTGGAACCTTAATGTAATGTCATGGATATCTGCCTGGGGTTGGCGTCTGTTGTGGAGCTGTCACTCAGAAAACACTACTGAATTTAGACATTTAATTACATATATGCATAATCTCATCTTTATGCATTTTATTTCATGCTTGATATTTCTGACAATTTTCAGAGGCAGAAATTTCAATTGATTATTTAAAGAATATTTCATAATATAGCAGCTTTTTGTGAATCCATTTGGGTTTTTTCTGTTTATACCCTCCATTTGCATACAAACGCATGCAGATTAGCCATCTATTGTGTTTGTGGCGATAGTAGCTTCTTCTACAAGCCTCTTGGTTAATACTAAAATGGGCATTTTCTCTGTGAAAAGCAAACTAAACTTGGTGTGAAATCTAATTTCCCAGTGATTCAGGTGTGTTATTAAAAGAATAACTGAGGGCGAGTTGAGTTACTCACTGGAAGTGGTGTTCATATATTATCTTCTCATTCTGCCAGTCCTGAGTGTGCAGATTTCCAGTAAATATACGAGTTGTTGTAGAGAAATTACAAGGTGTGAATGCGATTAGATTGTAAAATTGTTTTAAGTGAAAAATGCACGAGGCATTGATTGTGCGACAGATAAACTAATACTTTCCGTTTGACTTTCACTGAAGATAATCATATAATGAGATTGTGTTTTTTTTTTTTTTTTTTTAAACTTACAGGTGAATCATGACAGAATATAAACTGGTTGTGGTGGGAGCTGGTGGCGTTGGCAAAAGCGCACTTACCATTCAGCTCATCCAGAATCACTTCGTGGATGAATATGACCCCACCATTGAGGTAAAGAAAAATATTGAATGTTTCTGTTCCTGTGTCTTTGTGTATATGTCGACATATGAAAGGGGGCAGCACAAGTTGTAAGTCCTGTTTTTTTTTTTATATATATATATATATATAACACCCAGCACGCCCCTGCGGGCGGTTTATCCTTCAAGCTCGGGTCCTCTACCAGAGGCCTGGGAGCTTGAGGGTCCTGCGCAGTATCTTAGCTGTTCCCAGGACTGCGCTCTTCTGGACAGAGATCTCCGATGTTGTTCCCTGGATCTGCTGGAGCCACTCGCCTAGCTTGGGAGTCACCGCACCTAGTGCTCCGATTACCACGGGACCACCGTTACCTTCACCCTCCACATCCTCTCGAGCTCTTCTCTGAGCCCTTGGTATTTCTCCAGCTTCTCGTGTTCCTTCTTCCTGATATTGCTGTCATTGAACCGCTACATCGATCACTACGGCCGTCTTCTTCTGTTTGTCTACCACCACTATGTCCGGTTGGTTAGCCACCACCATTTTGTCCGTCTGTATCTGGAAGTCCCACAGGATCTTAGCTCGGTCATTCTCCATCACCCTTGGGGCATCTCCCATTTTGACCTTGGGACTTCCAGGTTATACTCGGCACAGATGTTCCTGTACACTATGCCGGCCACTTGGTTATGGCGTGCCATGTATGCCTTGCCTGCTAGCATCTTGCACCCTGCTGTTATATGTGCTGGATTGTCTCTGGGGCATCTTTACACAGCCTGCACCTGGGGTCTTGCCTGGTGTGATAGACCCCAGCCTCTATGGATCTTGTACTCAGAGCTTGTTCTTGTGCTGCCATGATTAGTGCCTCTGTGCTGTCTTTCAGTCCAGCTTTGTCCAGCCACTGGTAGATTTCTGGATATCAGCCACCTCCTCTATCTGCCGGTGGTACATACCGTGCAGGGGCCTGTCCTTCCATGATGGTTCCTCGCCTTCCTCCTCTTTTTGGGTTTCTGCTGCCTGAGGTATTCACTGAGCACGCTTCTCAGTTGGGGCCATCTTCGTGATGTATTCAGTGGATGTTTCTTGTCTCATCCTGGACTGTGGTGCTGACACTCACCAGTCCCTTGCCCCTTCCTTCCGCTTAGCGTACAACCTCAGGGTGCTGGACTTGGGGTGAAACCCTCCATGCATGGTAAGGAGCTTTCTTGTCTTGATGTCAGTGGCTTCTATCTCCTCCTTTGGCCAGCCTATTACCCCAGCAGGGTACCTGATCACGGGCAGGCGTGGGTGTTGATGGCCCGGATCTTGTTCTTACCGCTCAGCTGACTCCTCAGGACTTGCCTGACCCTCTGCAGGTACTTGGTGGTTGCAGCTTTCCTAGCGACCTTTCATGGTTCCCATTTGCTTGCGGGATCCCCAGGTACTTGTAACTGTCCTCTATGTCTGCAATGTTGCCTTCTGGTAGTTCAATCCCCTCAGTTCTGACTACCTTCCCTCTCTTTGTTACCATCCGACTACACTTCTCCAGCCCGAATGACATTCCAATGTCATTGCTGTATAGCCTGGTAGTGTGTATCAGTGAATCGATGTCTCGTTCACTCTTGGCATACAACTTGATGTCATCCATGTACAGGAGGTGGCTGACAACCGCTCCATTCCGTAGTCGGTATCCGTAGCCAGTCTTGTTAATGATCTCATTGAGGGGTTCAGGCCTATGCAGAACAGCAGTGGGGACAGAGCATCTCCTTGGTAGATCCCGCACTTGATGGTGACTTGTGCTATGGGCTTGGAGTTGGCCTCTAGTGTTGTACGCCACATCCCCATTGAGTTCCTGATGAAGGCTCTTAGGGTCCTGTTGATCTTGTACAATTCTAGGCATTCCAGTATCCAGCTGTGGGGCATTGAGTCATAGGCCTTCTTGTAATCAATCCAGGCTGTGCACAGGTTGGTCAGTCTGGTCTTGCAGTCTCGGCTGACTGTTCTGTCTACCAGTAGCTGGTGTTTTGCGCCTCTGGTATTCTTGCCAATCCTTTCTGTGCCCCGCTCATGTATTGACCCATGTGCCTGTTCATCTTAGCCGATATGATGCCTGACAGGAGCTTCCATGTAGTACTGAGGCAGGTAATTGGTCGGTAGTTGGATGGGACCGGTCCCTTCTTGGGGTCCTTGGGGATCAGGACCGTCCGACCTTCGTTAGCCATTCCGGTGTCTCTCGTTAACTAGCAGCTGGTTCATTTGTGGTGCCAGACGCTGGTGGAGTGCAGTCAGCTTCTTCAGCCAGTAGGCGTGAACCATGTCGGGCCCTGGTGCTGTCCAACTCTTCATACTGGAGACCCTTTCTTGGATGTCTGCCACTGTGATGGTTACTGGACCCTGTTCAGGGAGGTCGCTATGGTCTGCCCTCAGATCCACTAGCCACTGAGCATTGCCGTTATGGGTTGCGTCCTTCTCCCATATGCTCTTCCAGTATTGCTCCGTCTCCAGCCTTGGTGGTGCTGTTCTGTTATTGTTCCCTTGCCACTGAGAGTACACCTTTGCTGGTTCTGTGGAGAACAGCTGGTTTATTCTCCTGCCTTCTATCTCTCTGTGTACCCCTCAAGTGGCTGGCCAAGGCTGTGAGTCTTTGCTTGGCAGTTTCCAAGGCCTCAGGTATGGACAGCTTGCTGTATTTCTTATGCACCTTCTTTGTCGCGCCTTTCTGCAACTCCGTTAGTTGGCTAACCTCCCTCCGTGCTACTTTGATCTTGCCCTCTAGCCTCCTTCTCCATGGAGGGTACTGCCCCTTGTGGCTGTTCAACTTGTAGCCAAGCATCTCACTGATCACTGCTGCCGTGGTGTAGATCAGCTTGTTAGTGTCGGTAATCGTGGTTGTAGGTATCATCCGTAGTGCTGCATTAACATCATCTAGCAGACCTTCTGAGGGTACTTCACGTAATCTTGGTAACCGGACCCCACCAGGTTTCAAGCTTGGCCATGATCCTATCTTTCAGGTCAGTTCCTCTCGCACTCAACGATCCTTCTCCTATCGCACTTGGGGCTATGTACCCAATCTCGGATGGGGTGATGATATCTCCCCTGACCTGGCGTCCCTGACTCCTCCTTGCCGTAGCATTTTTATATATTGTACCTATCAATCTCTAGCTGTGAGAGCAGTCCCTTCTTATCGAATGTTGGAACACTGAGCTACTAGTTGTTTCGTATGTCATTGTGGATGTTGGGTATCGAAGAATCCATAGGTCCCTCATCCTATTCATGTAACCCCTTCCGCCAGGGTTACTTGTGTAGTAGCATTCCAACAACGCCTGTTTTCGTCTCTTGCCCACCGATGCCTTCTTGTTCCAGTAGCCCACTTGTCGTCAGGGTGCCCTGGTTCCTCAACACCTGACGCGGACCTTGTTGATCCAGGCGACGTCCGAGCCGGCCGAGCTCTCAAAAGGCCAATGATCAAACTAAGTCCCATCATGATTTCAATTAATTATTGATTTGTTGCTGGAGGTTTGACCATTGATATAGATTGAATAGAAGATAGCATCCAAAGGTTTGGCTGTTCACTGGAGCAAAGACTAATTATTTGTGTTAGATGGGATTGAGTGTAGTCATCAGTGTAATAAAAAGCTGGAGTACGTCGACACAGTAGAAATGAGGAGCTCATTGTAATATGAGGTCTGCTGAAAAATGAAGTGCCCTACTGGTGTAATGAACAGAAAATGTCCTGTGGTGTCTTTTATTGAAATCATCTCATAACTTTAAATACCGTAATTATTAGATTAAAAATGTGATATCATGGGTAAATCACACTCAGCCAACACATTTAGAGTAACTTAAAATCTATTTAAAAATTATTAAATAAGCTATCATCTCATTGTATTATTTTGACTCTTAAACCACTAAATTCCAGGATTCTGATGTTTGTTGGACCTCTTTTGCTTCCAGGACTCTTACAGAAAGCAGGTAGTCATTGACGGAGAGACATGTCTACTGGACATCCTGGACACAGCAGGTCAGGAGGAGTACAGCGCCATGAGGGATCAATACATGAGGACAGGGGAGGGTTTCCTCTGTGTCTTTGCCATCAACAACACCAAGTCCTTTGAAGACATTCACCACTATAGGTGAGCTAGGGGAGAAAATGCCTCATGTCTTTGGACCCAGTATGTAGTAGTTTCCTTAAAACTAAGAGATAACATGCTGTATGTCCAAGTCGCTAAAGTGTATATACAAAAACATATAATATATATACTGTAGCAACCCCCTAACTTATTGAGATACTAAAATATTTCTAAATATATGGGATGCTCTATTAAAATATAAACAAAAAACAAAAACTCTAAAATTTAATTTATTTGACAAAAAAAAACACTGTAGGAATTACAACTGCAGCAGAGTATGTGTGTATCAGTCTTCTGTCAGGCGGTGAGCTTAAGTCATTAATGTTCTTCTTTCTCAAAACTACAGCGACACTTACAGTTTATAGAAAGTCATTCTGTACACTACAAGTGTTTTGTTTGTTCAGTGTGGTTTGTTTGAACAGTGTTTTCTATGATTGTATTACATAGCCAGTGGAGTACTACACAAGTAAAATTAAACTAAAACTGCAATCCTGTTCTGACTGTGACTGTGTAGAGAACAGATTAAGCGGGTGAAGGACTCTGAGGACGTCCCCATGGTGCTGGTGGGGAACAAGTGTGACCTCCCGTCCCGGACAGTGGACACAAAGCAGGCTCAGGACTTAGCACGTAGCTACGGCATTCCCTTTATTGAGACCTCAGCCAAAACCAGACAGGTGAGACTCCTAACCACAGACTGGGCGTTGTCCTCAAGACTCAAAGCTCTAATTTGTCAACTCTGTCACTAAACTGTTGTGGGATTGCACTGGAGGTTTGGAGAGCATGTTAAATGGTGTGGAGGTGCATGTGGTCTCAGGGTTATTGGTCGTTTCGTCATTTCCATAAATGCCCCTTTCTTATCACCTTTTGTTTTTTCAGAAAAGGTAAGCTGATGGTAATTTTGTGAGGTGTTAACACGGCTGGATGATTTTTGGGAAATGGATCACAAGAATGTGATTGAATCATGAGGGATTGTTGATTTGTGTTGCTATCTCTGTTGGTCTTTTTTTTTTTTTTTTTTTTTTTTTTTTTTTAAATGATGATCTTGCTTGAAATTGTCTCAGGTAACACGTGCATCATTAAATCTTCTTTGGTTAATTTAAATTTAATGGGTGACAATGTAATCATTGCATGCTGCTTTGTCACGGATATGTGAATTAAATCATTATTAGGCCCACCTGCAAAGGATCCTGCTTTATAAATAATCAGCAAATCGGTGTCAAGGACTCTGCATGAAAGGGCAAAGTGTTGGAAATTAATCAGAGGGTTAATGATTCTGCTTACTGGTTGCTGTGTCTGGGGTTTTGGAAGATTTGCTGTGATATCAGTGGTGTGTGTTGTGGGCATGGCTTTAGGTAGCAGACTGGCTATTGGAGTGATCTGTAAGCGCATTTTAGTGTTTTCTGATCCGGGGTGAATCATAGTTCCTTTTGGTGCAGGGAAGTTCAGTGTACACACAGTGCTGCTTCTATTGGACCCGGAACTATTACATTTATTTGAAGCCACTCATGGCTACTCAACTCTTAAATAATTTAATCTTGTCTGGAAACGCACAATGTGCACAATACACAATTTTAAAATGATACCAAACAAATACTGTGTTACCACTCGCCCACTACAGGCTTGGAAGGTGTCTGTTTTTAAAACATCATACAGTTTTGCAACTTGCACACGTTACATGAATAACGGAGGTGGTTTTGGACACACCAACACAGTCCTCGCTAATGACCTACCCTGCTTGCCACATTTGCCCCCGCCCCCTTTTCATCAGAAAAAATAAAGTTCTAGTAGAAGCATTTAAGCTTGTTCTGCTGGAAGTAATGGTAACTCCATTTCAGATTCCCAAATGCATCTGCTAAAAATGAGACTTTCACTGAATCATCTAAAATTGGCTGTGGTGCAGAGGCCAAAGGGGATAATTGGCTAAATTTAAATCTGGTATGGCTTGAGCTTTGCTTGTTTTTGTTTTTTTTGTAATATAAATGCAAATATATTCTTATTGTGACATTTTTATTATGACAAAACACAACTGGCCTCCATCCAGTAATGCATTCCCTGACCACACCTGCCTTTGTACCGCGCCCCTATGTTTGATGTCTAGGTCACACCTGTAAAGTTTAACTGCATCTTACATAGTTGTAAAGTTATCATATTCATAACAATCTGTCCACAAGGAGATATAAAACCACAAACGAAAGCACAGAGGCGCCTTGTCATAGTCCCCACTACAGTAGATGTCTCAGGGATCTTATTTACCATCATGAAACAACTTACATACATGTACTCAGAAGGTGAAAATAAGAGCAGCCACACTGGTAATCAAAATTCTGAACCACTCCTGCACCATATTACACCTCTCCACTGTCTGTTTACAGTTGTGGTCAGAAGTTTACACAAACTCAACAAATTCTGCCAAGAAGGGTGGTCAACAATCTAGCCAGAACTATGCCAGAAGCTTGTTGATGGCTGGTGTCTGGTTGAGGTGCAACTCACTAAGGGACATTTAACCAAATATTAGTGGGGGCGTGTCTTTGTATTTGAGCCTCTGTGGATTAGAGGAAACTAAAATGAACTCCAAGCTCAAGCTTAAAAATGTATGCTGTACAGTCAGTTGAAAGAAAAAATGAATGGCCCAAAATTATCAGGACATTCATGCCCATGATAAGAGCAATAAAACTTCTGACTACAACTGTATATATACTCAATGTGTTGCACTTGTTTTGGAAGGATGTAGTTGAATACACTGCTCTTGTCAGTTTCAATGTGGGTAGAAAAGTAAGGAGACTACAGTGCATTTAACTGCATCGTGGCTTAATAGTAGTCAGGTCAGGCAACATACTGAATCCAAGTTTTTGTTTTCTAAATGACTTAATATTTATTTTCTCTCCTTGAAAACATTCACATTATCTTTTTAAAGATATGGAGGGGGGGAAAAATCAACATTTATACTCATCCAATTCCCAAGATTTTGAAATCAAGTGTTATGCAAAGGATTAGGCAGGGCAAACTTTGCAAGTAGACCTGCACCTCCAGTCTGCTTTACTCCTTCGTATTTGTAGTTTGTAACAAATGCATCCGAATAGTATGTCCTCCCCCCTCCTCCTGTGTATTCCTCAACATTGAGGAAAGTTGTGTTTCATACTGCAGAGAGTGGAAGATGCCTTTTACACTCTGGTACGGGAGATCAGGCTGTACCGGGTCAATAAGATCAGCAAGGAAGAAAAGACTCCGCGCTGTGTCAAGCTTAAAAAGTGTGTTGTGATGTAAAGGGGTAAGTGTATGCAGCCGCACACCCACCAGCTCTGCGTGTGTGTTGTTAGTGGGAATTGTGGTGAAGGAAATGGAAGAAGACACTCAGTGAGGAGCTGGTGCTTCACATGTTCTCAAAGCTAACCTGCTGGTTTCTACTGGGGCTGTGGTGTGAGTCTAACATGAGGCTAAGGCAGCTGATGATTCCTCTCCTTTCAGTGTTTCTGTGTATCATGGTTGATTTTATCGAGTTCGTTTTCACACTGGATTGGTTTACTGAGCCTAAAGAACTTTGATCTATGCAAGCTAGTCTACTTTCACACTGGTGGACATTTGCATTAGGCCTTCCTCATAAAGGGGTGGGGATTTTTTTTTTTTCTTCCCCCCTTATTTCCGTTTTGAATGATGACTGTGCTTATTGAGAGATGTCAGAAAAATTGAACGCTGCAAGTAGAAAAAGCTGTATGAGCACGACTGAAGTAACAGTCTGCATAGAGGGAGAAATGTTACCCCCAAAAAACCCAAGTGCCTACCTTATTGCTCAACTCGAGCATAAAAACTAATGCTGCACCAGGTTTGGGTTTGTTTTCCGACTGTAAAGCTGGGAGTCTGTTTTCTGTCCTGTTTTAATCCAAACACTACTACTGAAATACATTTTCCTATAATGAAAGAAACCTTCTTTCTGCACTTTGGCAGCCAGACCTTTTCCTTTTAGTCAACCTGGAAAGGGTTCTGCACTTGTGTTCACACAGTCAGATTTCCAGGCAAACCGTTCCCAGATTCAGACTACCAGTGTGAAAGTGTCCTAATGGGCTGAAATCAGCATGAACAATGGGGTTTTTGGGCTGGTTAGCCATCATGTGTGATTAGAAGATGTTACTGCAAACATTGGACTGAATCATTTGCTGGAATGTGTTTCTGCGAAGGATGCGCTTTGAGAAAATGGCAGAGATGTGTCGTCAACAAATTGTGTGCGTGTGGTGTTAAGGCAATTTTTCCTGCTGATATAAATCCCTTCTTCTTTACTCTTTGTTTTTCCTGCTGTCTTTGTCAAAACCTTAAATTGGCCTCAGGCTCTTTACTCTACTGCTCCTTACAGATTATTGTCACATTTACACACCATTCAAAATGTTCATCCACTCACACATTTACCTCAGTGTGCCATTAAAACGACACTTGCTGCATTTCCATGGAGCCTGTTACTCACCAATAATCTGAATAGGAGCTTTGTGAGAGAATAAAAGCCTAATTTAAATACCTCTGTCAGAATAAATTGGCGTGTTCAAAAAAAAAAAAAAAGTTTTAAAGGGGTAATTTAAATTTGTTTATTCATTGCTTGTGAGAGCACTTTTCCCAGCTGTGCATCTTTTGCACTGGAACTATATTTTATGAATACTTCAGGTACATACATTTTAAATCCTGTACTGGTGCCAGACTGTGCTGATGACACTGAGAAATGAAGCTCATGTAACTGCAGCCACTGTCTTTGATGTCAGTGGAAGCACCACTGACTTTTATTCTGAAACACACATTTTATTCAGCATGTCCTAAATGGTTCGAATCGGATTGATCCCTGAATTGTCACATTTAAAGACTGTACGCTTAATCAGAAAACAATGTATTTAAAATGGACAGACTTTTTATTTGGAGATTTTGATTCACTTTTAGTAGACAAGTTTACACAGTGCAGTCATGAACAAAGCTTAACTCTAACGGTGCACACTCTCTGCTTGTTTTCCAGGGCGTTGACGATGCCTTTTACACGTTAGTGCGAGAAATCCGGAAGCATAAGGAGAAGATGAGCAAGGAGGGCAAAAAGAAGAAAAAGAAGTCCAAGACAAAGTGTACAATTATGTGAATAATGATTCCCTTTTAAGACAAAACAAATGCAACTATGTTGAACAGTTCAAGTAATACATTTTGTACATTACACTAAATTATTAGCCTATTTCTCCATACCCACACAATACTAAACCTGAACTGAATTTTCTGCCTTTTCTTTTAGTTTTTTGTTTTTCTTTGTTTTTTTTTCTTTTCTGTTTTTTTCTCCTTATTTGCTTCTTTGGACACCAATAAGCTTCATTTTCAGTTTAGTGCCAGTTGCCCACAATATGGGTTCAAGAGCCTGATGAATTTAGAATTTTTATTTTTTAAATGATAATTGATTTGGAGCTTTTTACAGAGCTGGGAGCCAATTGCATTGCAAATTGTGTTTAACAAATTATTCATTAAACTTTGAGTTAATTTTCTCTTTGCTCGAAAGGTCATGTTCTCTAATGACCTTTTTAAAAATATGGGATGCCAAAGAATGAATTTTCATCCCGCTCATGTAGACAAAATGGATATGAAGAAAGGACCAACAGTCAGCCAGATGAGATCCAAATGTCCCAGCCCCTGTGTTTTGTCCCCGTCTCTAACGACCTCTAGGTATGACTTGGCTATGTCACTGATAAGTATGCATGCAAACTCCTACTCATCTCTGAATGTTCTAACACCTTCATTAGTTATTAATTAATTAATTTGTAATTTGTCTTTTCTTAGTACTGTGTGTTCTTGCCATGAGGTGAGAGATTTTTTTTTTTTTTTTTTTTTTTTTTTTTTTTTTTTTTTTTTTTAATTTTCTTCCTTTTTGCATGAATTATGTCCTAGAAGACATGGGTAAACTGCCTCTGGTCGATGGATTAAACGAAGCCAGCGATAAAGAACTCTGACTCAGTTGGACATAAAGTCTAGTTTTTCAGGTTTTATGAAAGTAGTTTTTTGCTTTTGTTTGGTTTTGTGAGAAATAAATCTGCCATATTTTAAAAAGCAGAAATTCTAAGCAAGATATATATATTTTTTTTTTTAAACCCATTTTTGTCTTAATAAAATGGGACTAGCAGCCACATTATGTGGGTCATTTTGTGTTGCCTTTTTTGACTTCGGTTAAAAGTTTCCTGCTTTTCTTTAGGCTAAGATTTGACTGTAGGATTGTTTTGATTCATCCTGACAATAATCATTTCATCAATATATGCTCGAAAACAGCTGTTAACAGCTGTCCTCCTCCTTGTGGACTTCGTATTTGACCGTAATGTTTAGGTTCACTGCATAATTTAAGGTTTGTCCAGCAGCAGAACATAAGAGGCCACGGAGGTGTCTTGCGCACTAACTTCTTTGCTTGTGAGGAGCTAGAAAGCAGAACGAATCCTTTACGCAGCTGTCAAGAATATTTGTCTTGGTGTGGAGTCACAGAGGTTGTTCAAAATGTTGTCCAAATAAATTTTCAGATTTTTGTTTTGCTTTTCGAAGAGGGTTTTTTTTTTTTTTTTTTTTTTTTTCTCTCCTCTTCTCGCTCCTACTCCTTGGACTCTTTTGCTGGAGTGTTGATATTGTTTGTTGACCTGCCTTTCAACAAAAATGATTGTCCAGCAAAATAATTTCTTTTTTTCTCTCATAAAATGTGTTTAGCGTGGCGATGCAACTGGAACGGATGTTTGTAAATGAGGCAATAATTGCCATAAAATTGGTTCTTAGATGAAATCGTCTGACTTTATTACAAAAATAATAAAAAGTCCAGTTTCCTTCTGGGGTCAACCCCAATTTCACCATTTTTCCATTGTATTTACAAACTGCTCATCTGGGTTTTTTAAATTTGCCTTTTATCTTAGCATTAGGTGCTACATATAGATGTTGGAAGAGCCGAAACGACATTTATTTTGGTCCCATGTGTGCTCTAGAGATACACAAAATGCTCTTCTAGGAGCGTTGTTATTCCCACAAAAAGTGATGTTCATCACCAGAAGTGATGTTTTGCTTTCAGGATTAATGGATTTTGACCCAGTTTATTATTACCTCTTTTTTTTTTTTTTTTTTTTTTTTTCTTTCATGAAGTAGATAATAACTGTTGATGCAATTTTTAATTATGGAACCCTCCTGTCCACAATACTGTTTCACAAGTAGTTTTACTGTAATGTTTGAAATGTTCCTCTTCCTTTTAATGGGTGCCAACAGCTGATTTCTGAAATGTATCATTTATACCTGGATCGTATTTTAACAACCTTTGTATAGTTGTGATAATGAGAGGTGCATATTTTGTAAATTGTGCTTCATTTCATTTGTGTCTACATGAATGTTGCTTTAACGGAGTTTCGCTCCGCTCTCTGTATGTGAACAGCGAGTGTGACTGGGGTCCAGGTTTAGGGAAGTGAATGAATGACCACTTTACATCATACCTGTGGTGGGCAGTGTAGAGTGGTGATCTAATCTCAAATGAGTCTATTTTGCCATAAATCTCACCACTCCTATTTAATGTGTAATAAAGAACAAAGTAAAGAGGAACCCAACTATTTTTTTTTCTGTTTCCTTCATAACTTTTTTTATGAGCTGATTTGTTTTGGGTTTTTTGTTTTTTTTTTTTTTTCCCCATCACAGCACAACAAACTGCTGGAGAACAGGGGAACGTAATTGAAGTACTGACACAAATGTGCAGTGATTAAAAATAGGATGCATGTTCATTCTCATTTTCTTCTGATATTTGAAGACTTTGCCGTTCTTCCCAGCAGATGGCACTGTTCACTCAGTTTGAAAAGTATTACAGATGACAAAGAGCAGCTCTGGGAAGGGGCATTTCTCCATCTGCTCGCACTTGCTTTAGAGTCAGCCGTGTTTTACCCTGTACATTTAAAAGAATATAAAAGCACTAAATATACTCAAGTCACAGCACAAATATTTACTTCTATTGTTTTTGAAAAGCATGGACAGGCATTTTTGACAAGAATTAACCTCATGTACTGTCATCACGTTCATTGCTTGCATGAAGTAAGTTGATATATTTTAATATATATAAACAAAAAACAAAAACGTGCCATTACAGTTTCATTAGGCCATGATGCACAGTTCTAACAAAGCAAAAGCTCCACACTTGAGGTTTTATTTAGGAGTCAGTCTAGAGACCTGATTTGATAAGAAAGCTCAGCTTTAAATATACACACGATCACATTTGTCTTGTATCCTTTCTTTGAAATAGCTTAATCTTATTTTCCAGGTTTAACATAATGAGCTCTTAATGTTATTTCATCTGAATGAAACCGGTTCAGTCCAGGCACCTTGACAAGAATCTAATTTAAACTGTAATTACGTTTGCAAAGTCCAAACAGTTGGTTATAACCAATTTTAGCTCATTAAATATGCTAAATCTAAGTATTAAGAATTTGCATTGAATGGTGAATACATTTGCTACTTTTCTGAATGGGACAACATCCATTGTCTCTTATGGCTCTAAAGTTATATATGTTTATAGTAGTCATATTGTTACATACAGATCCAAGTTTTTATACAGTGAAAAGCTGAGAGAATAGTGATGTTAAAACATGCACAGCTATTAATCAAAGAGAGCAGTCAGTCTACTTTAAAAATATTTTAATATCTGGTCCTGTCCTGTGTCCACATGTGACCTTATATCAGATCTGTTTCTTTCAGTCAACATTAGCGTTTCATTTATTCTTTTTCATTTGTACTTTTATGCTCCACCCCTCTAATTCTGAATAGATTTAAATGTATTTTTTAAAAGCATCCAAATCTTATTTACAGCTGTTCAGTACTGACACAGAAAACCGCTCCAGAGGTAATCCTTAACTTTGAATGAGAAACCAAGGGTGCTTTTCAGTGTAGCATCAGAATACTAATACCAGGCTTTAAACTTGAAAGAAACTGTTCTCTTTTATATTAACGTGCAAATTTTTTGCTTTCACTTTTTGCATGTCTTTGGAGCTTTGCCCGTGGCATGTTTTTGTTCAATTCGTGTGTTTTTCTCTCAAAAGCAAAATGCTGAACATCTTCCTGTTACATTCTGACCTTTCTTTCAATCAAAACAACACTCAGGGTTATTGAAATATATACATACAGAGACTAATGGATAATAATGTAGAAAACATGCAGCTGTTATGGTCATTTTGTACTCTGCAATCTTCCTCCTAAAGTATTTTCATTACTGTACCTTAGTGCTGTCTGTTTTATCTCCTTTCCTTTTAAGCCAGCTATCTTCTGATTGGCTGTCTCAGTGACATCACAAAGACCCAAAAGTAGAGAAAAATGATCTGAAACAGACTGTTTGGAGAAGTCTGAAACCTGGTCTTGGGACTCACAGGAATTCCTTGTACTTGCTTATCTTATACAAGCATTGTACTGCTTTATATAGCACTCAAGTCAAGACAACTACAGTACTTTGAAAGTAATAATGACTCACTGGCTGCTTTGTTAGGCACACCTGTTCACCTGCTCGTTAATGGAAATATCTTATCGGCACATGGCAGCAACTCAAAGGCATGAAGACATTGCCAAGACGACCTGCTGAAGTTCAAACTCAGCATCAGAATGGGGAGCAAAGGTGATTTAAGTGACTCTAAACTCTAAACAGGCTGGTCTTCTCTAGGATTTATGGAATGTACCTGCGACAGTTACAGAATTTCCCGATCTAGATATTGTGAAAGATTGTCAGTCTCTGCCACAATAAGGAGGGATACTCTCCTTTCATATTTGCCCTTACCATTGGTTTTAACTCCATGTAGAAAACAGTGCAGAAGGCTGTTTTTAAATCTTATTGGCTGGGTACTGTTTTGAGCACGTGTTTAAAAATTAATGATTCAAATCAAGTACAGATAAATTCAGCTTTATTTACCCACACCTTAAATGCTGTAATCATAATTTCCAAATTAGCCACGGCCCTGTTTAAACATTTCTGTCATTGGCAGTATATGCCTTGTGATTTTGACATACCGCATCCACGCAAGGAGTTTTAGACGTCAGGATGCTGCTGCATTTGCATAGTTTTATAGAAAGTCCCTTCCTACCAGCCCTTATTTACTGCTACAGTGACAGAAGTTGTCCTCTGGCTTCAACACGCAAGATTGTGTGTTGGAAAACGTGCTTGTTTAGTTATATTCTGTGAAGGGGGATGTCATGTAGCATCAAAGATGAGATATTTTCCCTTGCAGATTTCCAAGAAATAAATGCCAGCTAGATCATGCCCAGAGACAGTATACAAGCTTCAAAAGGACAGGCCTGTGTATGTGTCATATGCCGACAATGCTGGGGTAATTGGCTGCAAAACAATGCTTGGTGTCGAGGCAACCTGTATAGATATATCCTGCTCTGTATTACAGGCTATTAGCAAAAACTGTTTGTGACACTAAAGTTGTAATTATCATTTATGAATTCTTTTTATGCTCTTAACCAATTATAAATGAAAAATAAACAAGCGGCTTAAGCTGTTTTTGTTTGAGTAGCCTATTTGATTGCTCGGTTTTCCTTTGTAATTATTCTGCATTGGATATGCCAAATAGCTTGTTTCAAAGGAAGTTAAGTTGTTTTCAAACTGTTGCTGTGAACAATAAACTATGTTACCATATTGTGACAAGCTCCATTACTCTGTCTTCCTAAACAATGGGGCTACGGTGCCTGCCACATACCAGCCAAGAGTGAAAAAGAGAGGAGATCTAATGAATTATGCAGAGAGAGCTTTCTCTCAGCCTGACAGTCTGAAACCAGCCTGGAGAAAATTGTAAGAGAAGTACGAGTCAGTTCAGCCATCACAAATCCCCCTCCCCTTCCCCCCAGGGACTGTCAAGGCCAAGGCCTGTCAGTCAAGCACCGTCTTCCTAAACTGTAATCTGGGGACAGCACTGAGAAGCCTGCAGGTCCGATAAAGCGCCGAAAAGATGCCCCAGAAACCAATCCACGACTCTCCCGGCTCTCGTCAGCGAGAAGGTTGGGCTGGAAAAAGACACAGCAAATGTTCTTAAATTGCTAACATCAAGCTTCAGACTGGGTCCACGCGCAAACCACACAGCCCAAAGCTGGCAATTTCATCTGCCCGCTTGCCATGTGCAGGAGAAAGCTCGGTCGCAATCACTACTCCTGACCCCCGCGAGCGTGCGAAGAAGGGTGAATTCACAATCATCTGACCGTCCAACCCTCTGCCTTGTTAGTGCGGCGAGTAAGAGAATTTTCTTTTTTATTTTAATGAAGCGTGGCTTCCCTCCCTGGTAGGCAGCTGAATGCAGGGCTGCAAGAGCACAGTCTGGTAATGAGAGGCCAGAAGGTTTAGGTGTCTTCACACCGCAGCACATAGAAGAGACTTAATACAGACGTGTTTTCAGCAGCTCAGGAGGAAGCGGAGAGCTGGATGAATATTCATGGAGCGGTGATGAATTGTGTTGCCTACAGCATCGTGCCACTTTGAAAGCCCTCATGCTGCTTCTTTTATCACAGAAGGTCCTTGGCACTGAACCTCATGGGCCACAGCACAGCGCTTCAGCATCCAACTACCAATTATCATCTGAGATCATTAACTTGTTATGTTGACACAAACACTGCAATTTCAGATGCCCCTCTATATTCAAATGACCCTATTCATGAGGAGTGGCTGACTGAGTTGATTGGATTTTTTTCTTGCATGCATCGCAATCAGTCAACAAGTGATGTTTGGACACAAAATTAATGAACAGCGTACAATGCTTTGAACTGTGGGCATGCTGTGTTTCAAGATGGATAAACAAGCCTCATAATATCTTACAGAGTATGCATCAGTACCGATTGATGCTATAATGGCACGATGTTGAATGTTTGCTGCTAGAAGTGCACAAAGCATATTCTCCACGTAATGACAGCAAGGCACAAGGCAGAAAGATAAAGGGATAGAAGGACAGAGGCGAGAAATGTGGCAGGGTGGAGGGCGTGGGGATTGAGCAGCGTCATGTTCAGCAGCCCCAGACGGGTGATTCATACCAGCTTCATCACTGGCAACAGACAGGACATCCAGGCCTTTATTACTACCATCCATCACCATCACTTCATCAATCTAAGCTCCTGTGAGCCAGCTCTCCAACTAGTCCCCAAACACCCATCCCAACATGCTGCTGGACAGAGATTTACACCCACCCACTAACATCTTCTCCCTCTCACTTTAACACAGACACACAAAACAAAAGAGATGAGCTTCTATGTCAACTTCAGTCTCACACACACACACACACACACACACACACACACACACACACACACACACACACACACACACACACACACACACACACACACACACACACACACACACAGAGCAAGACAGAAAGAGAGAGAGAGTGTGGAAAGGCCATTCTGCATGGTGTGAAGCTGTTTCCCTTAGGGCCTCTGACTGACAGGCTATCTTGCACTGTGAAAGCCACTTACACTTCAGCCACATCATGCCACCTGCTGCTGCTGCTGACCAGAGTGTCAGAGAGGCATATCATAATGGATGTACTACACAGTGGGAGAATCGTTAAATCATTCCCACTGCTCCCACCATTAAGGAAAATGTACAAAGTTTCTCATATATACAGTATAAAACATGAACTAGATACTTTTAAAGTCAAAAGTCTAAAGTCTAAATCAACAATGCCTATATCTCAGTACCATCCACCCTGAAGACTTAAAGGAGGTATTAACTGTCTCTGGCAACTTGTTGACAGCAAAACAGGTGGCCAGAAAATTGATTAACGTGTGGTGAGAAGTAATTAAGCTGTATTCACATGGCTACACTGGCATCACTCTAATCATGCTTGTATCTATTCAATGAGTGAAAGTTCACCATTGATTATCATTGCAGTTTTGTTCTGGTCTCCAACAATCCGTCTTCTTTTAGCTGGTAAATGCTCCATTATGTTCACCAACTTTGTCTCTCTTTCATTTGACTCATACTGTGGGATTTTCGAATTGCTGAATACGGCTTCTAGCTGAGTCTTAATGAAAGCGGTGAATGTTGTGAGACTGAATCAGAACATTAACACTGCAGCCTAGAAAAGCAAACAAAAATAAATTACATTTAAAAATATGCAGAAAGACAAATAAAACGTGAAGAGAACTGCTGAGCAGGTTCTAATTCCTTGAGATTCATCACAGCCAGGAATTTGTCTCCTATTCCACAATCATCTAAAAAATAATATGGTAAAAATATGGATTATAGGCACAAACAAACAAACAAACACAAAAAAGCAAAATCTGGGAAATCTTGCTAAATGTTATCTAGTAAGCATATAAGCCCCCCAAAAGTATTTTTTTGACTTCTAGTTGCCTCCTTGAAGAGACAACTAGCTTAGATTGTTGATAGCAATCTGAGCTATGCAGCTCTTCTTATTTTTTGTAAACTGTTGATTGTAGGTATTTTATAATTTCCTAAGACAGCTTAGTTCCTTTTTACAAAGGTAACCAAATGTTATTGTTATTGATTGGTGCACAATTAAGTCAATTAAATGGATTTATATGTACTTTTTGAGATAAATGCATTTAACACACACACATTTTTTAAAAGCACATAGTATTTTGCTGTGGTTCACTTGAATGTGGTTCAAAACAAACTGGAGCCTCAAAACTTTCCAAAGAGTTTAACCAACTCTTCCGTGACAGTCAGGCTCAACATAAATTTAACGTAATAAGCTTTAGTTGAATCAAATTGTCCACGTGCCCATGGAAATGCGCCAGTCTGCTACATGCGGTGCGAGAGATGTGTCATTGCTTCTTCGCAAATTGGCAAATTGGCAAAATGATAATGCACAAGATTAGGCTTGAAAAAGAAAGATTTTCTCTCTCTTTATGTTGTTAAAATGTCCCATGATTAGGAATTTGTTTTGTTTGCAGTTTGCACTTTTGCTGGAAAACATTCTCATGAGAATAAATCATTGCTGAATTAGTGTTGCTTTTTACACTTTGGGGAGAGGAATGCTCAGTCCATGAGACTGTGTTTTCAGTTTGTGAAGGGGATTTAAAGGACACAAAGAAAACCAATCACTTTTGTACACTGTGACATATTGATTTATGGCCGCTATTATACACTCCAGTGCCTATTCCGTATATATCTATATACATAGATGGTTGAAATAGTATATGATGTGGCACAGATGGCATCATTAGAGAGTATAATAGCCAGCCTGTGTGAGATACATAAATTTCTTGTCCAGGGAAATATTTCACTTCTTGTAAGGCTATTGATCTGTACCTTGGTACCTTTAATTTATGTGGGAGAAATTTTGTTTTTCCTTGGCTTTTTGAGATGGAGGGTTTTTCCCCCTTCTTTTTATATAGGATCCAGTACTTGAGCAAGAAACTGGTTTTGGGGGGATAACAAAGTTTTTCAGAGCTGTTTACTTGCTTGACCACATGGTGATGGCAGGGGAGAGAGGGGAGGAAAGGAAGGGGCCTAACAGAGGGAGAGATGGGAAGACACTTAATGTAAGTGTCCATCAGCGTAGGGATGTTTGGGCAATGGTGGTTTCCGTGGTGACAAAGCGAACAGCAAATAGACTAAGAAAGAGACATTTTGTGCTTTTTAGGGGTATGATCTGGTTTTACAAATACCTCCTTGAGTGCTTTATTGAGATGCATTTGGTGTTTTGTTCACACTCTGTTAGCGTGTGTGTGTGTCTATCTGTGTGTGCGCGTGATGTGTGAGAGATCCTTGTGTGCATGCGTGTGGGTTTGTATGCATCAGGATGCAGGATATTACATTCACACCCTCACACGCAGATATAAATAGGCAAGCCAGAATACAGGGGGAAGTGAATAATAATTTGTTTCACTGGCAGCTATTCAAACTTACAGTCTGTCAAAGTAGCGTTATGCAGAGCAAGCAGAATGCACAATCTCCTAGCAAATATTTGGAGAGCACTGCAATAAATTCAATCTGCAACTTATCTTTTGCTTATGCAGGGAGAGATTTATTGTAAGGCAAATTAGAGATCATGACACAAATGATATCGTTTCATCCCTTATCTGCTTTTTCTTTGTGATCACTAGCTGTCCAGTGATCACATTCGTGTGACAAATGAGTAAAAGTTTTTGACCTGCTTTGCTTATCAGCTACAATGTGTGTGTGCGTGTGTGCGTGCGTGTGTGTGTGTGTGTGGCAGTGTTATCTCTTTCTCATTCAAGTCATGTCACAGGCCAGACACTCTCTCATTGTCAGGAGAGGCTTTCATCCGCTGACTTCAGATGTGCCTGTCATCCAGTCCAATTATACAGAGAGAAATAGGTATTGTTACACTCTGGGGATTGATTCAAGACAAAATAGAAAAGTGAAGAGAAGACTACACAGTCATCTACGGCCATGCGCCACTTGCTGAGAGTCACACACACACACACACTCTCTTGCTTGCGCACACAGATTAAAAATCACATGGACGAACAGCTTCAATATCTCAGTGATAACAAATCCTTACAAGGTAACACGGCCCCACTTCTGCCTACAGTGGAAAGTGTCTGGCAGGTAGGTTACAGTAATTTGAAATGGTGATGGATCGAGTGGTGCACCTTCGCCTCAGCCTCGCTGTCAGGGTGATAGACCTTCTTTTTATGGAGATAACTGCGGGTTGATGGAGCAGCTGAGCAATGCTGGGCTTATGACGACTTCAACCTGCTGCTGGGATCAGTTCAGAGCCACTCAGGCATCAGTCAACACCGCTGTCATCGCACCACTTTCTGCATTTTCCTTTCCGCTCTTTTGGTTCTTCCCTTCTCTCTCATACAAAACCAGAATGGATGTCAAGAACCACCACTTACCTCCAGCCACTCATGGGGAACGGCTTCAGTTTATGTAATACCACCCTGCCATTGCACTTATATGATGCTCTACTGCCATGTTAGTAATCATTGAGCATTCAGAAACTTTAGAGAGCAGCTACAGTGGTTAAAATTGTGGAGATATTGTGTGAATGCCAGTTCTCGAAAAGTTTGCAGCCACACTTTCAAACCTCGTGCTGCATTCTCAGAATGGGAAATGGCTAAGAAGCTGATGAGTAGTTGAGCCTTGCTTATATGATCCATTTACCTCTTCCATCATTGTATTAAGTTTGTCACATGTATCCTTGTTTATACACAAGAGTTATGACAGCTCAAGATGGCAGACGTCTCAGTTTAGACAATCCCCTTATGTGTAGTCAACCCTGCGTCTCAGCCGAGCCTCCAGTGTCCTCGCTCCTGAATCAGATTCACTGATGTGGAACGCAGTTGGCTGAGATGCTGGAGGGCATGGGGAGAAGGGATTTGCTCCTTGGCTAAGTCTTTTTTTGTGCAGATTTCTAGAGCCACAAGAGGAGATTTAAATTTATATATCTATATATCTACACATACACATCCACACATCTGTTTTCCTGCCATCAATCTCCCATACCCACCTAGGTTGTTTTGAAAGTGATAAATTTAGCCATTTAATATCCATAATTAATAATTTATTATACGCAACGCGCCACAGATTTAGATTAGGTAGTATTTTATCCAGGTAATAGTTGTATCCTTCAAGGTCATTCTGAATGTTTGTCATTATTCTTTCTGAGTTATTTCAATGAAGCTTTTCAGCAACCTGCCTTTGATGTAACTAAATGCCACTATGATTAGAAAATAAAAGACACACTTAAAAAAAAACAACTCTGATTCTGTTTACTGTTTTTCTGTGTATGCATATGTGATGATAGAGCATATAGTTACACATATCTCCAGAACTGGAACACCATATCTGAGTATAAATGTGGTTTTAAAAATGTCTGAAAGGTGAAACGTTAAGCAGAACAAAAACACTGGGGGGTTATTTCAGCAAGAAAATAGGAGTGAAACTGTATTAATTTTAGTAGTTTTTTTGGTGTATTTTTAAAAGAACTGGCAGCCCTCCACATGGAGCATTTAGCACAGTATGTAATGTCTCGAAACTCCTCATAGAAAGATTCTGAGGAATCAGCATGTGCTATTGTTGGTATCACACGTAAAGTAACAACAGTTATATTTTGGTTGAGCCGTTGCAAAGCAACTAGTCAAAAGTTGGCCGATGAAACATCAACAAAGGAAACTCTCCCCGATGTACAAAACTGGCTGTGTGGACTTTTTTTGTTGTGAATAAATGTAAGTGAACCAAGTTATCTTGCTGTCATCCCCCTCCTCTCTCCCTCCCTACGCCTGTCTTTCTCCTCTCTGTGTGTCTCTGAAATACACACACATACTCTCTCGCACAAAGGAGGGAAAGTGTCACTATGGAAACAAGGAGGCGAGATTCTAAAAGCTACCTCTTGAGACGAGAGTTAAGACAACAAAAAGGAGTCCGCTGTGTGAGTGGCAGAAAAGCAACAATATACACAGCAGCTATACCTCTCCTTCCTGTGAATGTCCTCATCAAGTTGCTTTGCCAGCCCTTTTATCTTTATCCCTCTGGGTTTTTTTTTATTTTTTTTACCTTTACCAGACTGTGCAGGTTCGTATACTCACACATTCATGTATTTTCAGTATACTCTTCTGCATGTCTGAGCCCAGCGCTGTGCCTGCAGTTAAATGCATGTGGCTCTGAGGACAATATGTGTGTGTGGCTTGGGGTGTAATATGCACCACACATTTCTTTAATAGGGCTAATCCATTTTAATCCCACCTGCCACAGTTACCTTACAATGATGAATGTAAGCCTAAATGAGTTGAGACGCACAGAAATGCCCGCGGGAGACAGAGGAGGAGGCTGGGAGGTAGATTTAAGTCTCTATGTGTGTGTGTGTCTGTGTTTGTTGCTGTGTACACATGCGCTCTTATCTGTGTGTGTCTGCGTGTGTGAGTCCGTGCATGTGCATTTATTAAGGTTTCTGCAGTGGCTGAAAGAGGTTTTTCCTCCTTGCTTAGTTGAAGGCTATTTTCTGTGGGTCTGTAGGGTCACTGCTGTCCTTAGTGATGTCTCCTTCAAGAGTAATCAGCACCATGGACAGCAACACCTAGCTCCACCATCACAGGCACCACAGCAGGCATCCATCTCAATAGACTCAAAAAGGCTTCCTGTGCTTAGCTCCTTTCCATTTTCATTTTCTGCTGATGTGAAAGAATTGGATAGGTGAAAGTGGGCTGCACATTAAGCTTCAGCCTTGATGTACACCTTCAGCCCTCAGTCTATAACAGGAATGGAAAGCAGATGCAGGGGGTGATAGAGGAAGAGGCGAAGCCACTGTGAAAGACCTGCAGGCAATCACATCTATTAATAAAATCTCTAATGTAAAACTCCTTGTGGATGAGTTCCTTCTGTGATGGCAGATTCACACACCTACGAGGAGCAATATGCAGCACAAGTCCAAGGTGTTGTTACTGGTATGGTCTTACTTGAACACATGTTACTGTACAGTTTTGTGTTACTCACCTGTGGTGGCTTTGAAAAATAGCAGCAATTTTAGGAAGTAAAAAATAGATGAGAAAAGATAAAAAAGAGGAGCATGGGGAGGGAGAGATAGGAGGAGTATACTACTGTACAGAGTGAGTGGCTGAGTTAGGGTGTGTGTGTGTGTGTGTGAGAGAGAGAGAGAGAGAGAGAGGGATAGGGAGAGCCATGAAACACACATACACACACACATACACACACACACACAGAGGGTGCAGATAGCGGGAGGGGAAAACCTCCTCTCTGAAAGGGATGATGTCAGTCTCTGCAGCTGAGCCCCGGTCCCCGACTCGAAAGGGTGAAGACTGTCCTCCAGTACAAGACTACCAGCCATAACAACATCCACAAAGAGGGAGGAAAGGGGTGAGAACTGAGAAGAAAAGCAGGGGGAGTCTGGTGGATGATCCTCATGCAGGTACGTATGCCACATTAGCATCCATCTATGAGTTCATTCATTAGTGTCTTTTGTTGCGTGCTGCCTGCCATTATGCTTTAGATTGCTGCCAGCAACTCACTTGTTCAAAGTAATTATCATGTTTTCACAACGTGTCACAGCGAACGAGTGTGTGCACTCAGTGTACACTTCTCCATCCCGGTCTAAGCCCGTGTGAATTTGTGTGGGTGTGTATATTTTAGCGGGGGTGTGGAAGGAGAGTGCTCGAATAAGAGGTGCATGCACACACACACACGCACCCGCGCGCATTAGTGGAAAGTTTTTAATGAAGAGGAAACTGCTGTATCCAGTCTTCGGAGGAGAAAAGCGGCTTCAATTATTCAAATCCAAATCAGATGCAGGATCCCCAGAGCAGAGGGCATGACAGAGATTTGAGATTAGAGTGCAGGGATTTTGTGCAAAGATAACTTATCTACACAGAGCGGGGGGGAAATGCTCTTTTGTCTGTTGCGTCATTGTTATAGAGCTCTTCCTCTGTCTGCATCAGAGATTTGCCAGGTTAAAGCAATGCCTTCTGGGATGCTGGTGGTCAAACAGGTGACATAGCAGTGGTGAGTCATCCTGTAACATCTGTCACTGACACCTCTGTCTCCCACTTTAGATTACAGTTTCTCTGATCCACAAGGCGAATGTCATTGCTACCCATCACACAAGTTAAGCCAGTTTATAGAGTATGTTGTTTATTATACAAGGAAAATTGATTTTTTGTGGCAGATATTAGTTATAAATGTCACAGGCAGCCAGACAACAATGCATGCAGGGTCACATTCAATAGGCAACGAGACAAGATGACACTGACAAAGCACAAAATGTGTCTTTGTGTTGGAGAATTCAGCACCACTAGAGGTTGTGTGTGTTATTTCTGTTTTCTGTCTAATGAACTCACCGGCCTTTGGAAAAAAAAAAAAAAAGAACAGGTCACAGACACATATCACCAGCAACCATCCATTTACATTCTCAGGCTGTTGGCATGTCACTCAATTAGTCACAGCGTGGATTACACTCCACGAGGCGCTTGGGGAGAGAATCACAGTGGAAATCCAATTTTGTGCCACATCAAATGTCAGGATAGATCCTTCAGATTCTCTGTGATATCCACAGAAACAGCAGGGGCAAAGCTGGGAGAGCACGCTGTGGAGGTAGAGGAGGGGGGAAGGGATGAAGGTTTTAGCACAGGAGAAAGGGAACGAGGGTGAAGAATGTCTTGGAGGTACGTGAGGAAACCCTACTGGCCGTCAGGTCCAGCCTTGTATGCAACAATGGGTCGCTCTTACTGTAAGCTTCTCCAAACTCAGAATCGGAAAATCCATCTTCATAAGCCAATTGCAATTTTGAAATGTTGTTCGATGTATATATCACGACACAGGTATTTATTTCTTGTTGTTTAACTCTGACCCAGCACCGATTATCTGCTGGATTTTTCTCAAGTCTGTCAACAGCTTAAAGAATGAATCAGTACAAAAGAGGTATAAATAGAAATGAGAAAATTATATAAAATTCAACTAAACTCATTATGATGTCTGTCTGCATTAAACTTTCTTTGACATGAGCTGTGTGTTTGTTTGCTGAGGCCAGCTGCTCTGGAGACACCTGCTGTTGGCTGCAGCTTTCCAGTGGCTGCAGACACACATCGACAGGCTTTCATTTGTTTGCATAGCGCCTACAGTGCAACCCCATTTATTTCTGTAAACCTGGAACATCAAACAGGTACTTTTAGCTATTGTGTGCAGCCTGTTTCCTCTCTGGCTCTGACTGCAGTGACAAATGTTTGAGTTGATAAAGCCTCTGTTGGCAGTAAGCAGCCAGGACTTCATGGTGAGAGGCCATTAATTAGGAAATCTGAAGTGTGCCTGGCATCACTTTAATGTTTCATTTTCCTATATTACCTTTTACCCACTGAGATATATTTTTATCTGCTCATTTGCTCCGTAATTCATTTTGATGTTACTGCTGCCCTAGTTCATTTGACTTCTATTTCAGGTTCCAGTGTTGTGGGAGATTCCTTGCATAGATTTCTCGCTCCTGTTTAAAAAAGGAAAGGGGATAGAGATTGTTTTGATGTCTGTCAGGAAAAATTTGACTGATCATTTGACTTCAAAGATTTCTCTTCCCCTTTTATTTTTTACGTCAAGGCAATGTGCCTGCGTTGAGTTATTTGTACACCTTCTTCCTGCTGAACAAAAATGATTTCAGATACAATCCTCATGGAAATTCATCACAATCTCCCTCATGTGTGTGCCGGGAGGGATGCTCAGTCATTCCCTCCCTTTCATGGAGCGAATTCCTGCCTATCCATCTATCCATTTATCTCTCCGTGATGGCTGAAAGTGAAAATTCCCAACACAGGCGACCTGAGTGGCCCCTCAGCCTGTGTGTCATTACTGCTGACCAGTAGCCCATCTCTATCTGCCCCTGATCTCATGACCTCCCCGTGAGGCTGCCAACACTAACCTCCACAGTAAGGGAGGAGGGAGCAAAGGGTGAGGCGAGATAGTGGGATAGAATGAGAGGGAGATAGAAAGGAAGGAAAAAACAAGGAAGGAGAGTGGGTGGAAAGGTGTGCAGGCAGGCAGCAGGGATAGATGGAAAAAAATGTGGAAGCTGCAAAGAGATGGGGTGAAACGTAAAAAACAGAGGAATGTATGAAAAATCAGGTGAATGACTAAGATAAAGGGTGAAAGGAGAAAATGGGGAGAGGCAGAGGCAAAAATGAGGAAGGGGAGGGGGGGGGGGTGGGGGTGAGACACTGAATTGGAAATTGATGATGAAGAGAGCAGAAAAGCGAGAGAAAAGGAAGAGCAGGAAAATGAGGGTGGCGGCAGAGAAAAAAATGGAGGAAAGAAAGTCGGAGATCAGATGAGGCAGGGGTGGGAGACTCAGATATGGAGTGAGAGGAGATGCTATTTCAAGACCGTACTTACTGATAATGTCACTCTACTTCAAAGTGCAAAGCGTTCCTGTCATGCTCCTGCATGACTGTGCCTCTGGAGAATTTCCTTATAGATCAGATGATAAAAGGATGCATGGCAGTAGGGTGTGTGGGGCTCATACTCGCTATGTGTGACACTTTGTGGGCTAAACTGTGACAGAATCTGCTGAGGTCTCTAATTCTGTCTTAATCAACAACAGTTTCTGACTGGGGGCGGGGGGGTTGAAGGAGACTCACTGATGCAGAGAAACCAAGCTCAGCATGAGATTCAGGTAAAATCCAGATGCAGTCAAGGACAAAACATCAGCCACTAATTAGCGTATAAATTACCAGTGGAGCTCAGAAGGATAATAAATCTGAAATGTAAACACTTAAATGGCAAACTTTGTATATACGTACAAACATATAACTGTAATTTGGCTTCTATTATAATTGCTCTGTTTGACATGTTAATCACCGCACAGGCATTTCACTGACACAATTTGATGGCTTAGACGTCACTGAAGTCATCAGTGATGCAGCCTTCAGGCACCACACTCATGCCTGAGTCCCTGAGTTGCAAGGATTCCTGCAGTGCAACAAATTTACTCCCAGTCCAGATCATGCATTAATTAGATCTGTAACTAGATTTCACTTCATAACAGTTACACTAAGAACTGTGTTGTTTTTGAATACTGTTAAAATCTTCATGAACCACGCACCCTATAGTTATTGTGACAATCAAGGTCTTTCAATATTTAAGCATTTTAAATGATTAATCTGTGAGGCTAAACCAAAGCACATTGTGATCCTCAGCAACTCTTTTCTTTTTTAATTAATCTTGATACGTCTGCCAATGAGTCAGTGGCATTCTTTTGCTACACACACACACACACACACACACACACACACACACACACACACACACACACACACACACACACACACACACACACACACACATGGTCATCACATCCTCCAGATGGTCATCCATCCTCCCACGAAGGTTTTTCATTTATTTTTTGCTGTGGATCTACTAATGGGTGGGAATTTAATTATTGTTTAGAATAAGAAAAAAGCAACTCTAGAAAAACCACAAAATATTTTATGCTTCAGTGAGCTGCTTTAATAATCCAACTGAGTCATTGCTATACATCATTAAATATTAAACAGAAAGTTATTCTGTGGGTTATCAGGAAGTATTTAGCAAATGCTGATCAAAAGATTGACGATTGGGTTTTAAATACATAGATAGACAGCTGAGGATAAACATCAGGGGAGACAGTCTTCACTTTTTGACACTGAAAAGGCAAACTAGAGTCTTATTAATTATTGACTGAAGGATTAAAAATGACTATCCACTGATGCAGTGACATTTATGATGGGTTTCATTACTTCATAACCACAAACTGCTAATACCTAGGTCCAGAAATAATTTAAATGCCAAATCCTTCATTTTACATCACTGGTAACGTTAGACCATTTCTGATTATGTAATGTGTATCTAAAATGTTTAGGGTTATTGGAAAAGCCTCTTAAGCATTAGACTCTCAGGTCTATACGCAGGATGATTTAACTGGGATGCTTCTGAACACTGCTTGATTTTTGTAAGAGTTTTCATTTCAGCTTTCAGCCTTCATGACATCTCCTCGACTGCTTCAAGGAAACAGCCTTGAATTTCTGTCTTTAACGTGCTTATTTTGACTTTTACAGTACTGTAACAAAGGTCAGGATATAGCACACGTGCCGGCACACGTTCATGTGTCTGGATCGCTGCTTCTGCTGGAGCAGAATAGAGAGGCTGACAGGGACCGAGGCCTATAATTCCCTCCCAGTTATGCCTGCTTTATTTTCAGTTGTCATCAGTGAGTCCAAAAATATGGTGTTTGCGTCTGCTGCCAAACCAGTATTCACACAAATATAATTGGAGAAGTTATTTCAACGACACTGTGGCTCTGTTTCCACCACACTCCCTCTGAATCAACACATGGGCCGATGGCTGCTTACAGTGTTTACAGAAAACACCAGTGTGTTCGTACCACAAGTGAGATCTTTGATTTTGAAGAAAAAGGAGCCACATATGTAGAAATCGGCTTATATCATCAACACAGACTAATAGTTTAAACCGTCCTGTACAGTGTGCTGATGATTGCTGTTAAATGTTGTCTTGTAATGCAGACATCCATTTCAGTCAGCCAACTGTTATTATTGAATACTGTTTTTTAATCTTTTATTTATTTTTTTTCCTCAAGAACCAAATCCTGAGCTTGAACCAAAGAAAGACTTGATTTTTCTGACTATCCTCTTTTCTTCTTGCTCTTTCCCCCTCAGGTAAAAAGGGAAAAATGCGAGGACCCCCCTCCTTGTATTCTCTGTGTGTATGCCACTGTGTAATATGGCTTTTTATTCCTATGTGATGATGAAAAGTGTTCATGTAGGAACAGAAGCCATTTTACACGTGGTGATAGAGCAGCATGACGGAAGCATGACACAAGCGGGAGCTCCTCGCTGCCTGCTTGACAGTGCTCACAGAGACCAACAACATATGGTTGGATAAATGCAACTGTCTTCTTGCTGAATATTTCCCTGTAGTAAAGATACATTTATGCTCGTCTCTCTGATGAAAAGTGAGCTCAGCGAAGTGCTGATTTGAAGACAAAAATATGGCGTCAGAGTTTGTTGTGTGTGTGCACCTGTTTTTGCCTTCAGGCACACGCACCTTCCACTGCTTCCAGTGTTTGAAGCATGCGGTGACAGCTGCAGTCCGCAGGGATGGAAGTAGGAACATTTGCAAAACATGTCATGAACAAAAGAAGAAAAGAGCAAGGAGAGACCTGTACAGATCTTTAATAACCAACTATAAAACAGGCACTTGGTGAGCCACTTTACAACTTGCAAGAGACACTGCATTTCCCTTTCTTCTCATTCGTATTCATTTTGCACATTTTTAAAATAAAACTTTTACACCACACATTCATCTACCTACAATATAATACAATGCAAGATACATACAGTATAAACAAGATAAAGCACCTTTGTTGTCCTAGTAAATACTATTAAGAATTAAACACTTGGAGTTACAGACACAGATGATTGAGTTCGTAATTTGTGTGTGGTATTTTCAGTGCATGGGAAGAACTCCAAATACAGGTCTTGGGACTTTGATGTCCTTATATGCACCTGAGTTTATACAATGGAAGCTTTTCCTAATTTTGTTTTCTGTCAGCCTACATGTGATTTACTTGGATGGTTCACACAGTATCAATAAAATACAGAGAGCTAGTCAAAACAGTCTGATGTACGTTTGTAACTGCAACTGCTACAGATCTCATGTTCCCTTCCGAGGACATTGGCATTCACATTACAACAAAAAACACAATGTAGCACCACGTAATGTTTATACAAAGGCTAATACGATGAATGTCAATGCAGTACAGTAAGGTAAAAAAAAAAATACAAAATGACTATGTAGGAAGTATTTATGAAAGGTGCACAGACAATAGTCCATGTCAGTTCTGATGTCATTTGGTCCTTTAGTAGAAAACATAAAAAAATCTTTTATGAATGCAACATGAACATGCATTTCTAAAAACAAAATATTTTACTGTATTTTCAAGTATTCTTTTTTCTCTCCTTTAGGTAAATGAAATATATTCTCTTAAAAAAAGTTCAATGATTTCTCCAACTAGCATATTTAATTTTTGACCCAATATTCATATCTGCCATTCATCCTCACATTTATGTAATAAAAACACATGTACAAAGAAGAAATAAAGTGACTATGTAAGTATTTAAAGATAGCATTTCACAGAAAAGAGCTGTGCAATCTCATTCACCATAATGAATTGTCTTAAACATTTATACCTGTGAACATTTACAGTCTATTATTCACAGATCCCTCACACCCCCCTTAGTTAATAGATTCTGATGTGTCCTTCCTTAAAGGAATCTTAAAGCTAGTGAGTTTTTGGCCAAACAGCTGGCTGAGGAGGTGGTTCTGTGACTCTGCTGTCCGGTAGGAATGGGTCTCCATCGACCTTACCCCTATCTTTGGACGAGATTTATTCAAAGAATTGTTAATGGGAACTGAAGACACTTTCGATATGGGGGGATGCAAAGATCTCCCCAGAGGTCCCTTTTTGGTTTTATAGTCCCCGTTCTGAGGGCTCACAAACTCAGCCTTCTTTTGCGTACAGCTATCAAGCAGACTTCGTTTCGACTGCAAGCCCAAACTTACAGTCTTGCACTTGGAAATGATTTTGTTGCTAACAACATCATCCCGTACTGAGGACAACACAGGGTACTCATTCAGTCCATCTGACTTTCTCTGCAGAGATGGATTTGCACACTTGCTGGGACAAAATTTCTTCTTGGGTCTAGAATCAACGCCAAAATTTTCTTGTGTGACTGGAGAGGAAACCCTTTGCAGGCTATGAGGGGATTTCGTGTCCTTTCTCTTCTTCTGTCGTCTTGGGGGTTCCTTGTCCTCATTTGAAGCTGAGGCATTGGGGGAAACCTTGGAGTGAAGGCCTGGTGTTGACTCTGTAGTCTTCGGACTGCTTTTGGTGTTGTCAACGGACTTCTCAAGGGCGGCCTTCTCTTTATTCTGATTGTCATTTTCCTGCTCAGCACCATGAGATAAGATCTGCTGTTTGCTGCTAAAACTAGAAGAGTTGGAAATCTGATGCCACTGCTCCTCATCCCCCTGCTGGTCCATCACATCGACAGCTGATTCATCCTTTACAGACTCAGGTGTGTTTAAACTGATTTGATTTTCTATTAAGCTGACTACAGAGTTGTCACTAGGAAGAGGCGAATCAGTTTTTTCTTCCGTTTCTGTAGCGTCACCTTGAACAGAACCTTCCTTAGCTTTAACACTCTCCACCCCCGCACCACTACTCTCTTTAGATGCTGACCAACAGGTTGTTTCTGCTCTAATGTGGACCGACTCATTCTCCTCTTTCACGTCGCATGCTTCAGGAATTGATATTTCATTACCCTCTTTATCAAGATGAGGCGAGGGAGTCAGGTCAATTTCCTCCTTCTTGGGTGTAGCAGACTCAGAAGAATCCATATGAATGCATTTTTCCAACTCTACAAGCAGTTCAGAGTAGTCCTCAGCAATGTCCTCAGTCTTCACACTTGTATTGTTTGTGTCACTGTGGTATTCATTTGTGATGGTCTGTGTGGAGTCGTCTGCCATGGACACAGGGGGTTTGGAAGACTGTGTGTCAGAGTTTTGATTTAAGTGGAGTGAGCTTACACTAGCAATGCCGCTGTCTGAGCTGTTTTCTTGCAGACTGTCAGGGAAAATTCTCCTCTTTTTACTCGTAGGCGAAACACATTCATCTTCTTTGGATGCAGACACTCTGACGGGTCTCAAGACGCCTCGGAATTTGAAAATTTTGTTTCCCCCTGACAGGTGCTTTTCCATGTGACGATCAAACTGCTCTTTCTTGGAGAAGGTGTAGTTACAGGTGCTGCAGATGAAGGATTTTTTAATCACATGCATGACATCAGCGCAGAGCTCACAGGTGTAGAGGGTGGTGTGCTTCGATTCCAGCTCATCCACCTCCTCGTGAGCTCTCTTCAGATGATCTTTAAGCTCCTGGGCCTCCTGATAAGAGACGGGGCATTTGTGGCACAGGAAAATCCTTTCCAAATTGTGAACCACTAAATGTCTCTGGAGTTTGAATGGTTTGGGGAATTGTTTTCCGCAGTGGTGGCAGTCTCTTGAGGGGTCTTTGCAGTTGGGATGCATCTCCACGCTTTTAGATGTCTCTGTTTTGTGGAGGACCTCAAGTGGGGTTAAGGTGTTCTTCCCACCTGCTCCGCTGGTGCTTTTAGATTTGTGAAGCTTTGCCTCAGCACCCTCTCCCATTGTGTTGTCTGCAGAAACAGCTTTTTCCTGTTCTTTATTAACTTTGCTGGCCTCTCTGCTCACCTTGCTGGGGCGATGCTGCATTATTGAGGAGATGAAGTTCTTCACTGCTGTCTCTTGCATGAAGCTGCCCGAAATGCCTAGCATGGATCCTTGCGTCTGACCCCTCCTGGCAAACTGTGTGGCATGCTCCCGTAAGTGTTCATTGTACATCCACACATCTGATATCTCCTTCAAACACATTCCACAGGTCCAGATACCTGTCTTGTTCTTTGCATGCTTCTCCCTCAGATGGTCTCTCAGTTGTTCCCTGGAGCTGAATTTACGCTGGACACACATGTAGCAGGTTGGAGGTGGAGAGGGGTTGTGGGAGAGTTTGTGAAAGTTCAGCTCGCCCAGGGTAAGAAACCAAGTGAAACACACTTTGCACTTGTATTGTTTATCTTTGACTTTCATTCCGCCATCTTGCCGTTTCCTGCCTCGCCGCTCTGCCACTTTGTTGGACTTTTCATCATCTCTATTCTCCACATCAACAGTTGCGATTGCTGGAGGAGCTACTGAGATATCTTTATTAGAATCAAAGAACTGGATTTCTGGAAGCTGAAACGTGGTGTTCATGTTTTGGATGTCAATGCTGTGGAAGGTTTGAACGCCCTCTGGCTCCACAGTGTACGGGGTGGATGCTACTTCTGGTTTACAAGTGTTGGGGTCAGAGGTCACAGATGAGCTGGTATCAAAGGTGGTGAAGGCAGCGGGGCCACTCCATTCAATTGAAGATTTATCAATTGTGCTTTCGAGTGGTTTCAAGAGGCTGCTGCAGAGCTCTTTAATATTGTCATGAACAGCATCCCCCTGATCCCTCTGTTTAACATCTGCCAGCGGTGTGACATCTGCCTTTATTGTGCTGTTGTGGCACATATTCAACATGATGGCATCATCAAGAGAAATTGTCTCATATTCACAGTGCTTTGCGTGATTGTCATTAAAAGTCTGTTCAGCCTGGTTTTCCGCGAATTGATCTTTACTTTGCATGAATGTTTCAGGAGGAAGGAAGTCAGCAGTCACATTTGAATGGGGCGATAGCTTCTGCCTTTTGTTTCTTTTGCTGTACACCCTTGGGCACTTCTTCCTTTTTGCCTCGTCATCTCTGGGGAAGAGCTGTGAGAATGTGGTGTCATCGTCAAATAGGGCCTTCAGATCAGGACTAATACTTGGAGGGCTGAGAGCTGTGGAGTTCAAACAGGAGAGAGGATGTACTTTGTCTGAAGGGCTACTGCTTTTCTCACATTTTATCTCGCCTGCCACATTTCTAAGAATCTCCTGGGCAAGGCTGTCTTCTGATCCTTTCAGTTCACACATGTCTTCAACGGGGTGCAGAGTCCTTCTGGTATCATCACATTCTCTGATAACCTCCTTGTCTACAGCTATAGTACTTTCCACATTATTATCCGTACACACTTCCAAATTTGCCATCTCTGTGATACTCGTACGTTTTGTTTCTTCTGTATCAGCAATTTGATTGATCTCCACAGTTTCATTAAGTACATTTGTCTCTTTTGTTGGAGATCGGGCTGTGTTGTCAAAAGCAGGCTCTGAAGCAGCACAGTGAGGGAATTCCTCAGTTCTTTCACTGGTTTTCTCCTGTTCCTCAGAAGATTGGCTGCGCTCTGCGCTGCTTTTGAATTCAGGAGTTATAGCTTGAAGTATGTCTGTTTTTAATATATTCAGAAGCTCATCAGAGAGATGGCTAGGCTTTTTGTTTACCTCACTGTTCTTGTTCTTTCTAGCTTTGTTGTTCTTCTTTGCTTTTACTGACAGCATTGGGCTTTGATAGCCTATTTCA
The DNA here is from genome assembly GCF_013358895.1 of Oreochromis aureus. Classification (NCBI taxonomy): domain Eukaryota; kingdom Metazoa; phylum Chordata; class Actinopteri; order Cichliformes; family Cichlidae; genus Oreochromis; species Oreochromis aureus. The sequence continues at coordinate 7,907,990 of NC_052948.1, read as the reverse complement.
TCTACTGCCACTGCACTTGTCTCACTTGCCATTTCCTCCAGGATGGATTCGGTCTCTGCTGCTTTAGATATGAGAGTACTACTTATCTCAGGCAGGCCATCTATTTTTGTTGGGTAACAGGTCTGTGAATCATCTTTATGTTTTTTCTCTGTAGTTTGTGATGCTTCATAAATAAGCGCACTCCCCTGATGGCTTGATGGTGCACTCTGTGGGCCAGTGTGTTTTTCAGCTTTAACCAAATGCTTCATTGCTTTATGCCTCTTTAACCCTGGCACAGTCCTGAAACACATGAAGCAGATTTCACAGAGCACTTTGCCCTGCTGAGCACTGTTCTGTGTCTTTTTCTGTGTCGCATCTTTGTGTATTTGCGTTGTTGAACACTGGCCAGTGTCTATTGTTGGTCGCTTCTCTGAAGGGTCTGATGGAATCAGCATTTGTTCACTTTCACAGATGATGAGTGGCTTAGGAGTGGGCGGACCATCTGAAAAGGTTTTTTTGAGAAGTTTACCGTCCTCAATAGAAGCTTTGTGAGAATTTAAAGTCTCTGTTTCAGCCTTGCTCAGAAGGTCTGCATGCATATGCAAATTCTCAACAGGTTTGAGCACCTCATGGCAAACCTCCAGGTTTGTCTTTACGTTACCAGCTGCAGAATCTGTTCTCTTGCTTTGAGCTGGGAGCCCCAGTGAAAAACATGTGAATTTCATACTCTGCTGTAGCACCAGTGGTTCATCGGATGAATATAGCTTAGCTGCAGGGTTGGAATTCAGTGATGCGCCTGTGTCTGCTTCAGTTTTGCTAAAAATCAGTGCAGGGTTTATAATCAGATCACATGATTCAGAGTCATCACTGGGTCTCAGCACGGTATCTGCGTTCTCTTTAGGCTGACTGGCTGGTGAGACTGGTATGTAATCGTACTGGTTTAGTTGTGGAGGTTCATCTGAGATGCTGTTATAGTTGAGTGGGCTGAGCTTGAAGTCGTACATTAAATCTCTTTTTCCAAGGCTCTCTGACACCACTGGTGGTTCTGCCATAGAGGTTGCTGGAAGTGGAGAGGAGATGGTGGTTTCAGATCTGGGGATTTTACACTCTATCATTCCTAAGTGCAGGTGAGGTGGACTTACTAAAGAGTACTCCATCTCCATGGTTGTGTTTAGCTGCTCACTGTTTGAATTTTTGTTATTGTCTTTGCTTCTTGGGGATTTTGTATTTTGAATGGAGTCTTGATCAATAAATGTATTATCGCATGTATTGTTCGACTTACAAGAATCCTCTTCTGTGTCACATTTCCGCATAGGCGTTTGATTACAGCTTGATAATAGAGGGCTGACTGATTGAGCAGTCGCTAAAAAGACGCAGTGACTTTCTTCCACTTCATCTCTGCACGGTGAGTTATGCTGACTTGCCATGAAATCAATGGGAAGCTGCTCTTTGATGTCCTGAACATTTAAAATCTCTTCTCGTTTCTGAGCAGACTCAAAGATGAGACCTGTCTGAGTTTTTAATGAGTCATTAAATGGAGTCATTTTGCAGGAATCACCGTTAATGATGCCATCAGACTGTGAAATGATCAACAGATTGCTTTGTCCCTCTATGGATTGGGTGTCATGGAAGGGCGAGCAGCATCTAGAGCTTTCTGTATTGGTTTCCACCAGTAACGGACTGCAGGGCTTGTCTGTGGTGACAATCTCTACGGACATATCAGTTTCACCGTACGTCTGTGTCGAAAGGCCTATTAAATGATCTCGGTTTGATGTTTCAACAGTTATTTTAACAGTTTCACTGTCTGAGCGCTCCACTTTTAATTCATCAGCATGCGATGAACTGTTGTCTTCACGATTACCATGGCTACCAGCTGATTGTTGCTCCGCTGCTGCCTTCGTCACATCTGCCATTTTCTCACTAATATCTGGACTGGGCTCAGCCTGAGCTGGTGATAACAGATGAACACCAGAGTGACCCGTAATTCCCTTCACCGCCTCTGCTTCCTCACCCGTGGGTGAATACTCTCGGCCAACACTACTGTTTTTAAACAGCTGATCTACATTGTCCTCTGCATTACCGTTCCCGCAAGATTCCTCATCCACACGTGGCTCATGTGTCACCACACTTGAGCAGTGAGCAGTCTCGGTTAAAGTGCTACTCTTGGAGATATCCTGCTTTGATGCGACTTTACTCTGTGCCTTGTAATCCTTGTTTTCTGTGGGCTCACTTGGCTGCGATGAATTTGGCTGGCTGCCATTGACTCTGGGGTCAGCCTTGCTGGAGAGAGACGACTCTGACTCATTCAGAATGAATTCAATTTCATCCTTCCTCTCATTGATATTTGGAGGTGATAATATATTCTCTTTTTTCATAATTGCTTCCTTTTCCTCATGATCTTCTCTTTCAACTGCATCTGTTGCCTGACATTCAGTTTCTAGATGTTCTTGACTTTTGGGAGAGTTGACATTTGGCGTTTTGTCTACTGATATAAGGGGCTCTTTCTTGAATATAGAGTGTGAAATCACCTCCAGACTTTTCATGAGATTTTCTGTATATCTCTTCTGCTCCAAAATCTCTTCCTTTGTTTCCATAGGAGTGTCTTCTTCAGCACTTCTTTCTTCAGTTTTATGATCAAGGTGGAGCTGTGGGTGTTCAATATGTGAGGCTGCAGAGATTAAATTTGGTGCATGGCCTTCTTTGTCTGAAAATATTTCAAGAGCCCCTGATTCATTGTGAATTGCAATGTGGGGACTGTGATGTTCACCCATTAGCTCAAATTGGAATGTGCCGTGCCATGAGAGTCCCTGTTCAGTGAAAGGCTCTGAAGGCATCGAAACAGGTACATCTATCGTCGGTACAGAGCATTTAGCATCCAAAGTGAGGCCCTCACTCTCTGACTCATCACCCAGACGTAAAGGTGAAAATTTGCTCATTTGCAGCTGTTTGGGGATGTGCTGATCTAGTATCGATGGCCTTTCCAACTTCGTTGTCTGCAGCTGGTTCTCAAGCTCGTTCACTATTCTCTTTATCTCCAGCTCATCCTCTGATGCACAGCTGTTGAGATTTGCACTGTAGTCAGTTATTTTTTCTGGCAGAGACAAAGGAACGTGATTATAATCTGGCTTCTTTTCATTTGATTTCTCCGAGTTGCTTTTGTACTGGGATATCTCATCTGGTAGAACGGGGCTAACAATGAGATTCCAGTCTCTTTGCTCCAGAAAAGGAGAGAAAGATGACACAAACTCTTCCTTTTTCTCCGATGTGTTTTCTATTGAATGGAAACCCTCTTTTTGTATCGGCATTTCCGAGTAAAGGCCACCGTCAAAGCCTGTGAGGTCCCCAAACATTGATGAGGTGTCAAATGAAAGCGGAGATTTAATGAGTCCTTGCTCCTGGTCCAGGGGGTAAGGCATGAGGTGGAGTGTGTCTTTTTGTATCAGCGGGCTTTGGCTTTCAGTTGGAGACAGGCACACTTCATCCATCAAAGAGCTGCAAAGAGACCCAGGTTTGTGCGTGACTAGGTCATTGGCTAAAGTGATAGCCTCTTTCACCGCACAGACAGTGTCGCTCTGTTTTTCAAACGTGGGAGTGTCTGATAGCTCTGGCTGTGCAGCCAGGGAGCCCTCTCTTCTTTTGCCCTTTGTGTTTCTGTCAATATTGAAATCAGTTTCTTTGGCAGCGGGGGACTGTGAATTAAATGGTAGTGTCTTGTTATCTGTGCCGACACATTGTGTTGGTTCGTCTTTAGGGCAAAGACTGTCTGCTCTCTGCAGGGAGTTTCTGTCTGAAGTAACCGTTGTACTGGGTTCTTTTTTGTGAGACACGGGTTTCTCTCTTGATTTTGCATGAGAGGTTCTGCTTTTTTCCAAGTGCTTTACTGTGTCTTTTGCTTTTTGTGAGGATGCCGCTAGATCAGCAGCTTCAGGATTTGAGTGACATTTCTTTGGATCCTCTGTATTGTCTTTGATATCAGAATGACTGGCTTTGTTGTTGTTATACTTCTTGACAGATTTCGTGAAAGTCAGTGCAAGTGTGCTGGACTCTTTAAATAACTTCTGAGGGGAAGACCTTTCATGGGTTTTCTGCTCTGGAGACTCTTTGTTTTTGTCTGTCTTCTTCTCACAGTCTGAGTCAGTGCGATCAGTGCTTTTGGGGCTGTTGATACTATCACTTGAAACACTCACAGATGTGCTGAGTTCACTGCTTGTGGACGATCTGCTACCCCGCCTCCTGAGCCTCTGGTGAGAGCCGTGCTTGTCGGGCGAGAGAGAAACCTCTTCGCTTTTTTTCATCTCAAAACACTCCTTCGACTCATGCCTCCATGCTGCCTGTTCCCTCTCGCTCTTCGCGCGCCACTTGCACTCTTTAGTGTATGTGTATTTACAGCGACTACTCTGATTCAGTCGGCCTTGGCTTGCTATCTTTACGGGCTCACATTCATCATCTGAGTCTGAGACATAGTCGTATTCTCCAAAGGCAGTGTTCTGCACTGTAGGAGTTAGTCTTTCCATCACCAAGGAAAACTGAAGGTTTTTAGTACCTTTGACATGGAGTTTATGGAGCTTATTTTTCTGTTGAACTATTTTGTGAATCAGTTCTTTGCTCCAGGTGCCCCCTCCAGTGTTTTTCCTCTTGCTCTCTTTCACTGCAGTTCTTGAAGTCGGAGAGGTGGAGGCCTGTGAGGGTGCCGACCCTCGAAGTGCGGAGTTGTCCTGAAAGCTCTTAACGCCGCAGCGTTCCGAAAACTTGCTGGATAAGAGTAACCTCTGTGTCCCCGTGTTTTCGTCCTCGCTCTTGCACAGATTTTTTGCCTCTTTCACTTTGTTGACTTGTTCCCACATCTTCTCCCTGGAGGCAATTCTTGAATTTTTATGAGAGACTTCTTTTTTTATGTTAATTTTCTCATCTTGTTCCAGATTCAGAGAGATTTTCTCAGGGCTCTCTACATCAGAGTCATAAAAATACTTTTCCTGTGTGAAAGACACATCATCAACTGCTTGTTTATTTTTGCTCTCAAAGACCAGGGATTCTTTCATTTTCAGAGATTGTTTGTTTGACGATGTTTTGACAGTGGTGAGGTCATCGTCAGCAAATGCATCAATAAAGCTGCTGTCTATTTCGGCATTGTCTGACTGATATCCCAGTCCGTTCAAAGCTTCTGTGATTAGACTGTCTAACTTGGCATCCATTTCCAGCTCAGGGAGGTTGACTGAACTGGAGAACAGTTTCATTGAATCGTCTTTATTGTCTCCTTTCATTTCACTGTCACATATCAGGTCGCCATTTTTATTGAGGCCCAACAAAGACAAGTGAAGATCAGACGGACATCTTGAGAGTGAAACGTTTGACACGGATGACACTGCTTTTGCTGGTTCTGAATGGTATTTTCTACTGTCCTCAATCTTTGCCGTTTCTTTGAGGTCATTTTGTGCAAACGTGTGATGAGCACAGTATTGCTTATGGCCTAAAAATGAGGCCAGGTTGTTGAAATTTTGATCACACTGTTTGCATGTCAGGAGCACATCCAGCTGGTCAAGATTTGCTGTGGCTAATGAGCTGGCTAACAGCTGATGTGCAGAGTATGGCGGGGGAGGCTGCTGGTGCTCCACGCCAAAACTATCCACATAAGCTTTGCTTCCATCCATAGTTGTCTTTGCATGAGTACTGCTTTGCAGGTAGCTCATCATGTCGTCTTTGGGTCTGTCTGGTGCAAAAGGAAGGTTTCGCGGAGCGTCGGAATGAAAGTGGTGGGAGTGAGTGCTCAGGTGATCTGAGGGTAACTGGGTTTTGCCTTGCGGCTGGTGATAGAATGGGTGAGAGGGTGCTGGCTTGGATATTTGCGTGTCCTCTGAGCTGATGTTAACAGGGCTCGTGGATGCTGGGGAAAGGGAGGAGCAGGTACTGCTAGATGCAGGATTATGAACTGGGGATGGCAAAGGGGATTCATAAGGCGATACCATCATCAGTCCCATAGGCGGCACCTGTAATGGTGGGAAGCTGTAGTTTCTTGACGGTGCTGCTGGAAGAGAATGATTGAGTCCAAAGAATACTACCTTATTTTTTGATTCACATACTTGTGAGTGGCTTGTTTCTACTTTAAAAGTTGAGACTGTGTTACTGTTTTTTTTAACAAGCTCCTGTCTCTGGTTTGAAAAGCCATCACCAGTTCTGCTGTTCTGAAATGAGCCAGGAGTTTTCAACGAGCTGGGTTTATGTGATTTTATGTCATCCTGCCAGTCAGAGGGGGAAACTATGTAAGCCAATTTTTGATTGCTTATTTGTCTAGATAACTCAATTCTACCTTGGTTTGGCATGGCAGGGGTGGGTCGTATCTGCTGCCAGGGCATTCTGTTATTTTTAGATGAATTTGGCCTTTGGTCAATCGCTGGCTGGTTTTGAAACTGAAACTTGTCATTTATATCAGTGTACTGAATTGTGTTTGGATCTTCTTGTGAATATGCCTTATTAGGCCCCTCCCATGAGTGTGGCATCCTACTTAGAACATTACTGTTGATGTTTTTATCAAAAGCCATTGTGCCCGAGCGAATGTTATTGACTGGAATGCTGTTATATGTTTTGGTGGGAAAGTGCATTGGTGAGCCTGGGCCTTGTGAAATATTTCTTGCATGCATACTTCCTTGAATGAGTGTTCTTTGGTTGGCAGCTGTGTCTTTGGGGTGACAGTTTCTCTTACTCCCCGAGGTGATGGCTGCATCCCTACTGTCTGCCTGTCCAATTGCATCTGTGCTCTCAGCCAGCCCAGTCTTTCCTTGCTCCGACTGCTGTGAGCTGGAGCCAGAGCTGTCACTGCTGGCTGAGTCCTCACTCAGATTCCTTGGACACTGGATGGATGATGCCACCCCTTGCATAAACTGTGACTGCGGAGTGTGAGGATAAGTGCTTCGATCCTCTGGTTGCTGTTCATTATTGAACTGAGTGTTGTTTTGAGCAATATTTTGCCCTTCTGCAGGTGCGAAAGAAAACGAGTTGTGGGTCACATGAACAGAACCCAAAGAGGCGTTTGTGAAGTCTTGGGATTGCGGGTCCTGTTCACAGGGAAAAGAGTCAGAAGTTGATTCTTCCATTAAATTATATCCATACTGAAATGGACCAGGCACAAATGTGTTTGCCTTATTTGCTTCTGATAGGGCCGTGGATTTCTGTGATGAAACCCCAAAGTTAGCACCATTGAAAGTCCTTTCAGGAGATGCCCATGCATTAGAGCCACTCAGATGAAAGTCACTCAGAATCAGTTGGCCACCAGGCTGTGCACTGTTGCTCTCCATGGATGCTGGCTGCTGCTGCTGTTGTGACAGGGGTGGATGTGGGTGAGATGATGTTCCACTTGAGGAGCCCAGTGTCTGTGAGGTAAAGCTTTGGGAGGTGAGGTTAGAGGAAGGCTCTTGGAAACAGCGGCTGTAGCTAAGCTCTTCTTGTTGTAGTTCGGCCTCTCTCTCTGGTATACTGGGAACGTGGAATCTGTAGCTGCCCGAAACTGGGCCACGACTGGTTTCCAACTTCTTGGGTGGCAAAACCTTCTGCTGTGGGTATGCAATACCAACAGTGCGTGGATTTGTAATGCCTGGTCTGTACAGCTGCTGTGGGTTGCCTCGCTCTGTCTTTACTGACCGCTTCCCTTTCTCTCGGCTGCGGCTCTTTCCACTTGGAGACTGGGGACTGCCTTTGCCACTCGACCAAGTCCTGTCAGTGGCGAACTTTGATCTGTTGTGCAGTGATCTGAAGTCAATCTTCCCTGCTTGCTGTGGTCGTATGACAGCCTCACGCTGCTGAGGACAGTCCCTTTTCTTCTCTATTTTTTCAGCTTTGGGCCCTCTGCTACTGGCTCTGGCCTCAGTGCCTGTGCTTGAAAAGTGCTCTGAAGATTCCTTTGAGGTTTTTTCACTCGTCTGCTCCAGCGTCGTGCCCTCATCCTGCAGTTTGGACTCAGTGTCCAGCTCTTTGACTGCATGCATTCGCTGAGTCTCTCCTGCCATGGTGCACGATGTGTGCTGTGAAGGCCTTGTCCTCAGAAGTGCTATCTGGGAGACAGGGACATCGTCTTGTGTGTAGTAATAATCACTAAATGTCCAGTGGCAGGAACTGCAGGGACCGGGCTTCTAGCTGCAAGTTCATCTCTTCACCCTCATTGTCAATTGCAGATCTGGCACCAAAGCAAATCAGACCTGGAAGGAATAAAGAGCAAAGAGGATCAGATGGCAACCTTAAACTATCTGATGAAAACAATTAAAAGCTCTTAGAAATTAAATGTTTTAGTTAGACAAAAGCAAGCAATACTAATTAAACATGCAAGCGAAACATTGAACAGCATTCAAAAAAACTTGTGTATCCAAAAAATACTTTTTGGCCTAGGTGTTAGTATTGAAAATAGAAATGTCAGGAACTTCCAAATGAAACAAATAAAGTAAAAAAACCTACAGTTTCACACAAAGCTACTTCATATGATATACTTGTTCCCTGTTCCTGCCAGCAGAGAGCAGTATTGCAGCATCAAACAGCAGTACTGTCAATACACACTGTGTGATCAATAGGGAATTCCAAAATTCTGCCTTTTCATACTAGTCCTTGAGATATTACTTAGTCTAAGTTCCTTTTTTTCAACAACAGACACATTTCAAACAACCACATAGAGTTTTTTGAGTGCTTGATTTCCGCTTGACAGCAGTAAATAGTTGTTGTGTCATATTCAAACCTCTCAACATAAACAGTCATACAAAGAAAGCAGTTTCATCTTGGAATGATGAAGTTGAACGGAGTTCTGAGGATGAGAAAAATTCAGTACGTGTATCCAAAGTGCATTGCCAGTAAATGAATCACAGACTCCTTAAGAGAAGGGACACAATGCCACAGTGTTCTTTTGCTACAGAGGGCTTCAGGTTTAGATCATGGAGGAATATCGAGGATTAGTCAGCCAGCCCTTAGACAGTGAGAAGTGAGGGCACACTGACGTTTGTTGCCTTTCCCCAGGCATCCCAGACAGTGTTCTCAGGTCCTGGTTTACTTTGGCCCGGCAATGCTCCTGGTTGATTGAGGTCAGACCAAATGAAACTTGCAGTTAGCACCAAAATGTAATTTCTAGGCCCGGTAACCAAACTTCCAACACACCTTCTGTCTGTCTCCGCTGACTATACCGGTGCTGGAGGTAGCCTATGTTTGCCGAGACTGTAGCCTATGTTTGCCGCATCTGTTTTGGCTACCATCCACTGTGCTGAAGTGTCCTTGAGCAAAGCACTTGTGGTTTACTGAGGAAAGTTCTAGCCTGTGAGGAATGAGTGAAAACTGCATACTAAAATGAAAAACTGTGAGTACCACTGAATCGAGCCTCTCTTTTAGGCACTGACAATGATGGAGCCAGAAAACTGTATATAAAACTGTCAGATGTGAAAGACAAACAGACAGAGTAAGTATGTGCACCCTCATCAGTCTCTCAGGAGATCATGTTTTTGGAAATCTCTGGGTCATTTTGTCATCAGCACCTGATTTTGTTTCCATCTTGAATCCATCCTGTGGAATCAATATTTCTACTAAAACATCCTTGAGCAGGTTGGTATGGTAATTATGATTTATGTACTCTTTTATTTATAGCCATGTCCAGTTAGAGGTATAATTCAGGCAGATTTTAAAAAAACAAACCCTACTTTTGTTTTTTTTGCAAAACGTCCAAATTCCTTTCGTAGAGATTGTATCTGATCACCTGAGCACCGAGCCTATGATAAGACTGTTTGACAGCACAACATTAGTGCTGACTATCTGGAAGACGATGACAGATGGCTCACAAATGAATTCTTTGTGCACCCTGGCAAAAGAACCAAACCACATATAATCACGATGAAACATAAATACAATCCTGTTCAGAATACATTTCTGTAGGAGTATGTCTTGTTGGCTTATTAATGGCAATAAGTTAGCAAGTGCATGGTATGCTGACCGTATTGTAGTGTAAGTGAGGTCACAGCCAGATAGGTCCCTGAAGGCGGACAATTTTTTTTCACTGTATAAATTCAGGCCCTCTCAAAGCCACAGAGACGAGGAGATGAGCTGATATGAGATAAGATGTGTTGGCCTACAGCTTTGAGCCTTGAAGGCCATTATGTTTCGATCCACAAAGCAGCAGTCAATGCTTTCAGATACTGCATGACACACAGTGAGATATGACCCTCAATTTTTTCTGACACGATCTCCTGTGCTGTTTGTTTCCTTGTCTCATCCTGTGGTAAACCTCCCAGAGGTATTTAACAGGCTGGAAGGGAGACCTGAAGCTGAGACCTGGCTAGGTTTTGACCTGGTTGTGAAAAATCACATCCCCTTTACAGCTCCACAGAATCTGAAAGCCAGAGTGTCTGCAGGTATCTCTGCCACCGGTTGGGGAAACTGGGGTGAACGGCTTTGCCTGCGTCTCCATCAGGCAGCGCTTGATCCAGCACTGCTGAGTCAACAGTCACGATCATACATCATAGCCCCAATTGTATTTGCCTAGACTGGCTGTTGCGGTTTGTGGCTGTGAATGAACGCCTCCAACAACAAAAAGAGCAGTATGAGGATCACAGGAACCTTACAGAAGTAGCACCAAAGCCTGAGCTGTCAGTTTACAAAGAGTAAAGGGTCAATTATAGTCTAAAAATGCCTTGGACACTTCCCCTACAGCCCTGGGCTGCACAGTATTTCTTTCCCTTCTCATAAACAAGAATTATTTCATACAGAGACTGCTTGCATATTAATCTGGCAAATTGGTGGTGTTTTTGCACTGCTTACTCAGTTTTTTCATGAAATAGCATGAATTGCTGTTGGACTGTGTATAAAGACAATGTGGTGGTGACAGAATTGCAAGCTGGGCACAAGTTCATATCAAATCCTGTGTGACTGGTCTAAAATTTATTCCATAAAAGTGCATTTTAGTGCAGTTTTATAAGTCAATTAAGGCTGTGTGTGTATGTGTCCATGTGAGTGTGTGTTCTTCAGGCCTCCTGTCAAATCACCAAGTCTTTCAGGCAGTGGCGCCCCATATGGCTTCACCACAACACCACCCTGACTCTCAGCTTGAGACTGCTGAGTGCCTAAGAACTGGTGTGCTTGTGGTATAAGTCCATGCGTGTTTGTGTGTCTGCATGCACATAACTGTAACAAAAGTGGCTACACTGTTTTCCCCCATTACTTTCACAAGGGTCTGTACTGGTTTCTCACAGGAATGAAGGAAGGAATGGTTAAAAGGTGCTTGAATGAAAGCTCAATTTCCTGAAAGCCCTTTTCCTGTCATTTTAGTACAGGATGTATGTGGTGTTGGTTTAAGTGAATATTTGCAAGTAGCGCTGTCAAAATCTTCGTCGACTCATCACATCAGTCTCACATAGCTGCTTTTGCCATTTAGAGGCCAAAACCTCTAAGCGCCGTATCTCTCAACATCAGTTAACATAAAAGACTACAGGCTCAGCATCTCCCTTTTTTATGAGCCACTCAACACCTCTGTTGATGTGTGTTCTGTAATAGGAGAGTACCCAAAGGTGGCTCACAGAAATGGTAAAAGCAGACCAGAGCTACCAAAATGGGTGATCTTAACAATGCAGCAATTCAACATTTGCATAAGACACCACAAAAAAAAAAGGTGGCTCGGGAAGACAATGACTCTCCAGAGACACAAAGAATCTTTAATGCCAAGAGAAAAGCAAGAGCAGGGTGAGTAATCCACTCCTACAAAGAATGGTTTCCTTTATAATAATGGAAATCAATAACTGCCATCAGCTGCTTGTTCGTCTTTTCCAGATGCTTGTGCACTGAAACATCATCATGCAGTGGTCTCGAAGATCACTGAGGGAGAGAAGACGAGAGATGATGAGCGGTAAGAGGTGATGGAACGGAGAGGCATTCATGGGGTAGCGGGGAATTCCATTAAGTAGAAGGAAAAGTGTGCAAAAGGGATGGGTTGTTCAGTGTGTTGCGTAGGCCAGTAGGCTGTGTAATGAGAGGGATGCTGGGGGGTGGGGGGCTGTCTGACTGCTCTCCTCACACCTTTCCCAGCATGACCGGTCCAGTGAAGAGAATGCATGGCGAGAGCAGCTGGCCCCGGGCCCTTGTTGGGGCTCTCCGCCAAAACCTCTGTCAGCGTGCCTGCCTCCTCCCCTGTAATTCTGGAGACATGCATTATGCGAGCAATTTGCCTTTAAGATCTCTGCACTTATGTCTATTTAACGGCAGGCTAGGAGGAGAGATATGACAGTGATGCGCTTTCTCAATCCTACCACCGCAGTTATTAAAACAGAAGCAATGGATGTGGGTGTGCGAACAGCAGTGGCCTGTCAGTAGTTCATAACCTTAGTTTCTCAGTGTACGATTTACAGAGGATAATTAATGAGTCATCTGTCTTCAGCCATACTGGTGACATTTTGCGAGAAGTCTTCAGAGTATCTGAAAGAGGAGCACATCTGAGCACTTCAAATGAGGCAGCGAGCACAGCACTAAAGGAGGTTTGTTAAATTTGTGCCTCCCTGCTCGCCGCCACCCTAACCCCACCCTTCACCCACTGTGGTTAACTCCTCAGTGGGTAAGATAGAAGGTGTGTGTGTGTATGTGAATCTGTCAGTGTGCATGCGTGTGTGCGTCTCAGAGGTTTTGGTGTGTAATTCCAGAGGCTGTCCTTACCCCCTCCCAAGTTTTTCCTCTTTCACAGACGGGTTTTTTCTTTTATTTATTTTTTTGCTAACCGCTGAATTCTGGAGTCAGTCTGTTTCCATATTGCTAACCACAACATTCCATCAACATGATGGAATCTTTGTTTTAGAGCATTTCAAGGTTATTATTTCGTCTTTTTGACACAGTTTCCAGTATTTCTGCTTGTCTGTGGAATATTACTTGTGTGGCTGTGACAGAAAAAGGTGTGTGTGACAGACATGTAAAACATGAGTGAGTAGAAGAGGATATTAACGAAAAGGGCGATGGAGGTAAAATTTCCTGGCTCTTTCTTGTTTTTAATGGAGAAAGTCTTCCTTCTTCACCGTATCAATATTTGCTTGTCCTTTCTTCTGCCTGGGCAAAAGTATTTGGTTGCCTTTAAAAAAATCATCAGTTCACATTCTCATTTAGCCCCATTTGTAATTGTTTCAATTAGGTCCAGGGCTGCACTCGGGGGAAATTTAACCAGATGACAGTTAATACTATAAGACACACCAAGAGCTCCAGTAAAATAACTAACTATTAATTGCTGCACATATCTAGATATTTATAAGGTAAAAGACACTTCATGTTTTCTTCACCAAGCCACATACCACAAAAGACAACCTAAACTCATTAAACACTGACTGAAAGGTATCTGAGGAAAGTCCCGTTATAAAGTGGTCATGGTAGAACAATTACTGAATCTGGATACAGTAGATGCAAAAGGTGAAGGGTGAAACATAGAAGCTTTGGCTTCAACTGTTTCAGTCACACATTACAAAGAAATCATAACAATCCTGACAAATTCAGCTGTGCCAGATAAAAAAAGACCATCTGTTAATCTTTACTTTGATGTTAAAGTATGTGCAGTTTTTTTTAATAAATGGAAGAGGTTTTACTAAATAATTAGATACGTGTCTTTTTCATCCTCTACATGAAAATAAACTTTGATCTTTACAAACCTTGAGGTAAATTATTGTACACACATACTCAAGGACTGAAATGGCATGTAGGTTTATACGGTACATACTCTGTATTTATGTAAACTTTGTTTGCGGCCATTAGTTATCAGATTCCCACAAATCCATGGTGCCGTGTTACAATAAAAGTGTCCATCTATTTATGAGCTACATGTTTTGCTTTATTACTATTTGCATATCCTGTGCCTTGAAGAAGCCAGAGGCAGTGAGACTCTGGGGCCAGTAGCACATAGGTGAAAGTCCAGAGATGAGACTGGGCCTGCAAAAGAGGCGTAACAACCTCTTTGGCCTCTGGGGAATCAGCCCTTTGTTAGTGACCCATCACTCTACCTCCCATGAGTCAATGAACAACCTCACCTAACACAAGCGTGCAGAAACAGGCCGAGCGGTAGCCATAAAATTTTGACACAAGCTTCCTTGTCGTCATACGTCATGCCTAAATGGCAAAATACTTATTCAGCCATGCACATGCTGCTATTTCTACACGGTAACAAAAGCTCTAAAATGATTTTTACAACTGGCATAAAGTCTGTGCCTCACACTAATGTTTTAAGCAGTGAAGAAATTCTATATCCCCCTGCAAAAAGAGTAAATGCAAACCTAACATCACTGGGTATTTAAAGCATGTCGTGTGTTTGAATGAACTAAGTATGGAAGAACAGACAATATTAAATAATTGTGAGATTCTAGTTAGATTTGTTTCTCTTTCAGACAGCCAGATAAGCCCGCACACTACAGCCTTTTGTGGACAGATGCTTTCATTAGAAGAGGTTGGGCGTGGCAGAAATCCATTAAAGACAATCAGGCAAAAGTCTTTTAGACTCCTGTTTACCTGCAGGCTATACTCATGACCTTTCACCTTCAGGTACAACTTTTGCTCAGTAAGGCTTAGACAGGAGTTAGTGTGCATGTATCTCAAGACAAGGGGACAGTCGAGTCCCGGCATGTGACTGTGAAACTTTGGGAAAGGGGGCCATTTAAATGCAATACATGTCAATGCCACATAAAACAAGCACATTTTCATGAAATACAGTTTTTCTGTGAGACTTCACAGCTGGCAGATATACAAAAACTCTTTTTGTGAACATTTGGTCTCACTTCATGATAGCAATTAGGAAAATGGTTCAGGTTTTACGTGAGGGCATGAAAGTGCATTCACACATTCAGAGGAGTAAAATTGTATTTGTGTGCTGTATTTATCCAGACAAGTCTGTTTATGTATAACGTGAGTATAAGTTGTATGACTGACATGCACAATGTTTAGGTTTTTATAGAGCAGTAGGTGTAATATTACTTTACGGCACCAGCAGCTGAATCAAAGTCAGATTTAATTCTGACTTGATCTTGTCACAGAGATTTAAATCAAAAGGAGAGTGGGTTTGTAATGGAAAGTAATTCACTCCTTTTAGACTTGGCAGCATCTGATGTGCCATATGCTGAGAGAAAGAGTTCAGATATTCCACCATTACTTTGGGACAGAGACAAGAACAGAAAAAAACAAAAAACCATGACCGGTAAACTTCTGTTTTCTTGTTTCAAACATCATTCCCAGATGAACCATTGTGCCTCTTCTTTTCTTCATTCTATCTTGTGCTGTCTGTCTTAACACTTTCTTTCTCTCTCTCTCCCACACCCACATGAAAGAAAATCTCTTCAGTTTAGCATTAGGCTACAGGAACTGAGGGGCAGGTGGGGGTTGGTCCTGAGAGGAAACAAAAACATTTGTGGAAGATTTAGGACGAATGTTACTGGAGTGGCTGCATGACTGACAGTCACAGCTTAATGCTAAAAGCAACACGGCTAACTCAGAGAATAAGATCATGAGCTTAGGTTGTTTGGAGTTGAGTGTATTAGGGTGACAATAAGTATTTTGTGTCTCCAGCAGAATCCTAGCATTTATGTTAGAGATGAGCGAAAAGGGTAGCAAAGAAAAAAACACAGCTTAATATTTTTCTCTCCCTTTTTTAGTCTTTCGTCCAATTTGCACCAATGCCAAAATCAGTAGGCCCCTGGCAAATGGCAAAGAGGGAATTCCAGGTCTAGTGTGCGTGAGTCAGTACCAGCATTTTCCAAATTCACTCTGCCTGTGTCTCTTTAAATAGCCCAAGGAAATGTCCAAATGACCTAATTATGACTTTCCTAAGTAGCCTGTGTTAATGCATGACATGGTATTCAAAAATATACAATGACAAAACAGCAGTATCTTGATGGTGATAAAGTTTGTTTCCCTTCTGTTTGGTTTTATTAGACGTATGTTAGGACCATAAGCTGGATTGTGTTTGTGTCTATGTTTCTTTGTGTTGTGTCTCAGATGTCAAGGATTTCCTTGGTCACGGCAGTTCTTCAAAGGCTTACTGAAGTTAAACGATCTGCCAGAGACATGACTGGACCAATTCATCACCCTTTACTCTATGTCACAATAGTGCAAACTGGAAACTCTGTTTCAGTAATGCATTTTACATCACTAAAATGCAGTCAAACTACTACTGAACTGTGGCAGCCTCACACACACACACACACACAAAAACTCTCTTGCCTGAACAAACATCATTAAAAAATTGCTTCTATTTTGGAGACTCAACACTTTGGTCCACTACAGCAGCTCAGCTGCACCTAAAGTAGTACTTGGAAACAATAACAACGAATCCTATTTAAACAATAGCCTCATTCATAGCAACAGAAGCTCAGTTTGAGCTGTCATTTAGTGAAATTTTAGCAGGATTCTAACTTGTTTAGTGCTGAGAGACAAGGTGGTATACATCCTGCTCAAAACCACTTTATAGTAATGGTTTGGAAAAGCCAAGACAATTAAGGCAAAGTGAAGGAGAACGTGACACACTTGTTGGAGTGCCCCGCATTCCATTCTAATTAACTTGTCAATGGGCCACCTCTGTGAGTAAGACCTTTTTTATATGTTGCTGATAAAACTATCTATAAACAAAGTCCACATGGATTGGGGTGGGGGTAGGGATCTGGGGGGCATTTACAGGATCTGAAATAAGAAGTAGCATAGTTCTCCAATTCACAATTGGAGCAGTTGTGCTTCATTGGAAAAGTCACAACAGAAGATGGAGAAGAGATACGAGGAGGACGAAGGGATCTCAAGTACAGAGGACTGCAAACTGCACTCAGAATCTAATTCAGAGCCATTAATAAGTCACTTATCTGCAACAAACAGTTCGACCACAGTATGCTGTGGAAATGTTAAGCTACAGTGCACCTGTAGCTTACTCTTTCATTCCTGACTTTAGTATTAGCAGTGGCTACTTTACCCTTCCTTGCCGGTCAAAAGAAGATTTCATGGATAACAGTTTGGACTGTTGTCCAGCCGTGTCAGATTTTGGCAGAGACTTCAGCAGTGCTAAACCACAGCTGGTAAACAGCTTTTCCTATCTGATCAATGACTTAAATAGTGGAAGTCTGCACTGTTTCGGCATCATTCCCAATTTTGTTCCTTGTCTCTCTGTCCTCTTTCCTAGCTTTTCCTCTTATCTTTTGCACTTTCTCTGTCCAGTGGTCCTGTGTGGCATGTGTCTTGCTGCGGGTGCAGCAGGAGGACTACCTGATGCGTCGCTGTGTAGAATAGGACCAAGGGGTCTGCTGTTGAAAAGGAGCTCTGTGCTGCATCTGCAGATCGACTTACACGACCACTTCCTGCTTCCGACCAACTCCTCACAGGGAATCCTGTGTGCCAAGGCCGAAAAAAGCTCAAACAGAGGGGTTCAGTCCACCCAGGGGCTGAGCACAGGACCCTATTCATCCTCTCCCTAAGACTCCTCCCCGCTCTCCCCAACCAACCTTAGGATAGCTTTATTTTAAAATTCACAAATATTCCCCTCTCAGAGGCATTGAGATAAACCAACTGCTCATTCCCTTTTTTCACTGGGGCTTGACAGACAAGCTGTGCCAGTGCTGCCCTGAGACTGGTGAGGTGAAACGCGCTGGTGTTAAGCCTTTGTATGGTGTCTGTCTCTCTGGTACGCGTCCAGTTACGTCAGAAGGTAAAGTGAGCAGCAAGGTTCATTGATAAAATGACGTATTTGAACACAGAAAAAAGGTTATATAGATGTTTAATGGTTAATGAGCCTTGTAATTGAGTCACTGCACGGGAATCCCGGTAGTCACAGTTAAAGGTGGAGGATAAAATAAACAAACAAATAAATAAATAAATCTCTGTCTGAGGCTAGGGGGAGCAAATCAGTTTGGTTACTGGAGTCATGCTGCTATTCCAGGAATGCGTACTTTGTCCCATCTAGACCTGGCAGCAGTGGAGAGAACAGGAACTTGGGAATAGTAGTCTTCACCTGAGTTGGAATATTTACACAACCCTATGAGGGCCAATAGTGTAGGGCTATTTAAGATTCTTGGGGAAATGGCAAAGTGGGCAAGTAACTCTTAGGACAAACAAACCCAGCATTAATGATGAGGCTGTCACTGGATTGAATGTTTTTGGTTTTCTCCCTGCATATTGCTGAGACACAGTCTGTTTTCACTAATGTCCTTGTCGTTTTTACCTTGGGTCGTTGGACACTGCCGTGTGTTTATACTTTACACACATTAAAACAGCACCCGATACGTCCATTCCTACCAGGGGGACAGAAAAACATTTAACTTGCCGCCTTCCTGGGCTTCCCCCTCGGATGTCAGCCTCAGATGAGGGTGAGAAGAATGACGTTCTGTACGGCCACTGCAAGAAGCCATTCATACATCCACAACTCCACCACAGAGAGTGTGCAACGCTGACCCATGCTGGCTGGAACAGAACCAGCACTAATCCAGTCCCTGCTGTCTCTACACCACACAACATCAGTATTGATCTTTCTGTACTGGATGTCACAGTGATCCTAAGGCTATATGCCCACTGATTCAGCAGGATCACTGCAGGGTCTCACTCTGCAGAGATCCTGCACAACATCACCACTGACTCGAAGATTGTGCTCAATTGCTCAACATCTTCACAGATGAGATAGTATGCTTAGAGCCTATTAAAAACATTGGTATTTCTGGCTGAGCTCTCACTGAAGCATAGGAGTGTATGATGAAGAAATAAACCAGTTTTTACACGATTAATCTCCTGCTGATCAACAAACTTAATCAACTGAAACTACACTAAATGTTTTTGTATACTCCCCAACGCGTTTCCAGTGCTGAAAAGGAGGCCAAAGCGCCTGGCAGGGCTCACTTTGTTCCCATCAAATCTGCTCAGGCTCACTGGAGACCAGTGCAGGAGGCTGAGATAGAGAAAGCCGCTTCTGTGCATCAACCATACCCCACCTGTCTGACATACCTGTGTGGAACGCTGGCGGCCGAGCAAGCCAAAGAGCAAACCAGAGAATATTCTGTGTACCTAAGAATATTTTTCTCAGCCCGTGTCTTAGCAATTAATAGAGGGCTTACATAAAATCGTTGTTATACGTTCTCAGGTTTTAATATAGGATGAGTGAGTGTGACTTATTCCAAATCTGACAGATTATGGGGCCTCAAATGGCTAAAAGTGAAAGTGAGACTTAAAATACCCTTGGGTACCATGGAGAATATACTTACTCTTATACACAATGCCACTATCAAAATTTCTAAAAGGGGATTATTCATGATGAAAACATTTTATTTCCATGTTTTAAGTCACAGCTTAAGGGAAGGTTCACTCTAAACAGAAGTACACAAATGTCATCCTCTGGCCTGTAGTGCTATTTTATCTGGGCTTTGGACATAATAAATAATATTGAATTAGTTCATCTACAAACATTGCAGTGGGTGATTTTTCTTCTACCAGAAGAAAGGTATGAAGCTTGAAAACCTTAGAGCTTATCTACAGGGCACATTGTTACAGGTCACATCCTGTCTTGCTGTCAGGGGCATGAGTAAAAACTTCTTTCTGCATAGCAGCAGTGGTTGATGGATAAGGTCTGAAAAAGAGAAAATAGCACCACTCAAAACAAGGTTTAAGCTTTTTTTTCAGTATCTCAGTAATGATTTTTTGAAAGAGACGTTTCCACTCAGTTTTTTAAACACATTTTTGAACGTTTCTGTACCAAACGGCAAGAGCAATTTAGTTGTTGTAACAATCTAGATGAATAAAGGAAAAAAACATGTAAATCTGAACGCTGTGCAAAATAGTATGTGCAAGCCGCAGTAGTCTTGCCCGCTATCTCATGAATTATACTTTGCCTCTCCTTCCTATTTTTACAGCTGCTGCACAACTAGATCTGCTTGAATGCTTTACTCTTTGGTCACAAAGAAATATAAAAAACCCAGAGTATTCAAGACTAAGGTTCTCACAGTCACCCAAACACCAACAATCCCCTCTTGACCTTCAACCATATGTGAGCATTCACGTCCTGAGTTATGTGTGAACATAATGCTCTGTGCATTTCACAAAAACATTTTATCAGTGAACGAGTAATGATTTACAGCCTATGTTTTTCTACTTTGATTTAGCCAATTTACTTCAAAACGCAAGAGTTGAAACCACAATCCCAAATCAACACTTGGAAAACATTAAGTAAACACCGAACTATCGTGGACAAACGCCTGCCCCGGTGCTAAGAATGGTGTCCAAAATCTGAAATGAGCTCACTTAACTAAGTAAGATACCTTAAAGTGAGAGATGACGTTTGTTTTAACTCAGAACTGCTGTTTATTTCTTTTGCTGTTTATATGGTTGACTGCATACTACAACAGTTTTTCACATTTCTGACATCTTATAAACTTACAATAAATAACTCAAGTGAAATGACTACTGTGAGCATTACAGCACAGTTTGCCAACTTCTTTTTGTCTTCGCTTCCAGAATGATGCACATCAGATGAATACCTTTCTGGTTGCACAAGCTGAGGTAAGGATAGCGCGCTCTAATTTATGTGTCAAACTCTGTATCCACGAAAAGTGCTATGGCTGAACCCAGGAGCTCCTCTGATGAATATAACATTTGGCCAGGCTGCTGGGATCGGAAGCCCTGTCACAGTCCATTAAAAGGCTGAGACAGAGGGACAAGCTACAACCTGTAACCCTGCGCTGGTGACCTCTCAGCTTAGCATTATGGTCTCATTGCAGCCCCACTAGAAAAACTGTCGGTCTGGGCTGTGGTCTGTCTTTTGCCCTTTTGACCTCACTTCAATTTGTCATGCCAACATCGCGTGCCCAACCATTTGTTTTGGCACAGTCTACATCTCTTGGGTAGCAGGAAAGCCATTAATCTAGGGCTACTGGGTCTTTAGGGGCCATGTGAGGACCTTTCGCCACTACAACACACCCAGATTTTGGTCAAAGATTTAGTCAAAAATAGGAGCAATAATTTAGCAAGTATAAATATTTAAATATCTACAAATGCTAAATAAATAAGAGTTGTTCAAATGTAAACTGTGATTACAGAAGATGACTTTGATCCTGCTTTCTTATTATCCACTTACTGAGGATAGAGAGTTACATTAAAAATGATCTGGTTAACTGTGATTCACAACCATCTCAAACATAACATAAATACAAGGAAGCCCCTTTCATGTCCTTTTTTTATCTACTGCAAAATGCGTACCTTAACTTCTTTTTTGTTTTTACAGAAAGACACTTTCAGAGTTCATGTACTGAAAACTATGTGGAGGAGTACCATTTGCAACACTTCCAGGAAAGAATAACAAATGAAGATAGTCTCATGTGATTGGTGATTTTTCTCCAGAGAGTAGGTTCCCGGCATCTCTTATCCACCTTGCTATCGTGCATGCAGACCGAGGACAGGGAAATTAAAATGAAATATAGGCTCGTAAAGTTTTGAGAGGATTTGAAATGCTAAAAGCTTCGACTGACCTCAAAAAGCAAATATGCAAATCTCTGCTGTTATGTTTTGAAGGATAGGGAAAACTAGCAGTAAACAGAAAATGTGTCTGAGGACATGCTCTTATCTAACATTAGAATACCTTTCTTTCTATGGCAAGGTAGTCTGCTTCAAACCGGCAGAGAGGGCAAATAGCAGGTCAGGCAGTCCACACATCTTCAGGTCTTAGGCTCTTGGCTGCAATCTTGGAGGAATTTATGAATGGTGTTTAGCTGGTTTGGTCAGGGGCTCAGATATTTCTGTGCTGATTTCTTTCCCCCAGACTGCTGCAGCTCCAGCAGACTAGAATAACCTCAGTGTTGCAATCTCTCCGCAGACGCCCAGCTGATGTTCCATTGTTAAAAAAGGAAAAAGTAATGGTGGCAGGCAGGTTAGTTCCCCCCGATTTAAATGGGAAAATGACATCACAGTGGTAAAAAAGGCACCACTGATAAGGTATGTAGCTTTAGTATTTTTGTGTGATCTTGTCTGAAAGTGAAGCGTCCATATGTTGTTTATCAGCTACGCTGAGTAATTGTAGCATATCAGTTGTGTACTTGGCAGGCAACAGTCTGCTCTTTATGTCATCTGAGAGTATCTGAATAATATTTCTGCTAACCGCAGTGTGAGTGTGATTATAAAATGAAAGGAACTGAGGTCAGAGAAGAGATGACGAGATGCTATTATCTACCGCTGTTTAAGGTGGAATGTTAGAGGTGAGCAAGTTGAGAGCCAGCTCTGTAGTGCAGGTCAGAAAGAAGGAGCCTCTGACTATAGCAGAGTCACAATTTGATGAATCCAGTAGTAGACTTTTCTCCACATTCTTTGAGTCTCTTTTCCACCTTTCAGAGATTGTTTTAGTTTCCGAGAGAAGCTCAGCATGTCCTGGAGACAGTGTCTTGCATTTTTAGAACTTCTTTCCCTCTTTGTTCATTTCTTCTAATACGTTGTTGGTACAAATTACCAAAAGCCGACTGAAAACAAACACTGTCCTGTTCCATTCATTTTCCTGGAAGTCAGGGGAAAAAGAACAGTAACAGATGGGGATGACACATCAGGCTGGGTGGCTGGCCACACTGGTACAGTAGCAAGTTGTGAGTCAGACTGAAAACTAGGGAAGCATTTGAAGAATGGGTGACTATCTGGAATGTGCGATTCAGTGCATGTGCAGTGAACCTCTCAGAGAACTGCCATGCCATTGGGCCAAGGAAAAGTTTTTCTGTTATTTCACATTTTCAAGCATTAGGTGCTTTTATTGCTGCACCAACAGTCAGAAAAACCTCGGGGCCACATACTGTTGGTGTGTATCTGCTTTACACTCAGTCTGGCTAGCTGACTGGCGTGGTGAGAAGGAACAGTTGACAAGGTAGAAATCTGATGATCCACTTAGCAGTCTTTAAAGCTTCATGAACCTTTTCTCACTCTCTCGAGGATCCATCTGTCCTATATCTTTCCCAGCACTCTTCCTTCTTTGCATATTTTTGCTGTTACCCTGCCTCTGCCCTCCTACTTTTGCTCCATTTTCCATTTTAACCCCTCCCTCTTTTCTCATCCCTTTTACTAGCTTCTTTTTTGTTTGGTCCTCTGTAGCACTTGACTCTTTCCCTTCGGAGACAGACACTTTAACAAGCCTGCCCCAGTGGGCAGTAGACAGAGAGGGGAGGTTATTTTTAGATTGCAAACAGATTAAAAGGGGAACGTTTTTCTTCATCCTTGTAAAGAGTCCTCTTCTCTCTCTTTCAGTCTGTAAAGGAGTTTAGCATCTCTGTGGGGGATCTCGTGTTACCTCCCCCACACAAACTCTTATTTTCCCAGACCCATCTAACCCCCCCCCCCTCACCACCATCACACTCATCCTCTCCAAACACTGACATCATTCGTCAGACTGAACTCTTTCCTCTGCTCTCTGTGAGGGCTGTTCTGAACACTCTGTACAGCATAAAATGGGTGAGTCTCAGCTCCTGACACAAATCAGGCAACGGCAGAAACAAAATCTGTCAAAAAACACACATCTGATACATCATTGCATCTTTAGAGCAGTTCTCCTCACATGACCTTTTTTCAGCGAGACTACCACATTAGACACACACACACACACATCTACACCCTTTTAAAAGGGTGCTAAAAGAATAAATCACACAACTGCATTAGGAATAATTAGGCCAGTGGAGTTTGGGAGGTGACGGGTGAGCTTACTTCAGCGTTTTCCTGTCTTGGACCGAAACCAGAGTCTGACTTTTTCCTCCTGTCGCTGCGAGCAAACACATACACACACATACCAACCGTGTGGATCACCTCATCTCTGGCCTGAGATGATGAAGTAAAAGGGGGAGACACGGCCTTCTGGGTTTTACTGCTCCTAGACTCACTGACCCATACCGAGGTCTAAAGTCGGATACAGCTCCTGTAACTTTCCTGAAAGTGGCCTCATTCCTTTGAAAATATTCTGTTTTTAGAAGTGCAGCCTTTCCCTCACCCTTAATTTGAAGGAGTGAGTTCTTAAGGAGCGGGTGATATTGCGTGGTAGTCGGCCTGGCAGGGACCAAGCAGGAAATCTTTCATTAAAATTCACTCAAGGTCCATCATGACTTGAAGCTCTGTGTTAGATATTGAATAATAACTAACACAGAGCAGTTCTGTTGAAGGGTTTATAATCCTCTGCATCACAGCTTGACCAATAAGCCCTGGGAACTCAGTTATAAATCAACAGCCTAGATAAACACAGATTAAAAGTTTCTAACTGAACGCTGTGTTTGGAGCTCTTTTTGTGCATGTGCTTTCTCCACCTGAAACTTTCTGAACTTTTCTGATATTTTCACAACAGAGCTTAAAAAAGAGCAAAGGGTGTTAGCTACCTGATGCAAAGGAAGATTGGAAATGAGGAGGGAAAGTAATAAAGACGAACCAAGAGAGAAAATGATCACAGAGCATTGAGCTACATCAAAGTACTTCAAATGGTTTCTTCTCAAGCATCGTGAGCTGAACTACGAGCAAATTTGGGCTAATTGTCAATCACACATAAAAATATTTATGTGGAATATCTGACTCTTATCCAAACCACGCGGTGCAACTAAGCAAAGCAGCTCCCCAACGGAAATAGATGTCAGCTTTTCCTAAACACTACCACCCCCGCTTCTTCTTATCCTTCTTTTCATCTCTTTCATTCTCTAGTAAAGTCATGGAAAACAAAATGTCAGCAATAAAATGAATTTCTTCTGTGAAATAGAATAGCTAAGGCCAAGCGTGTAATTTCATAAGCAGAAGGCACGTGAGTGCCTCTGGGAATATGAAGATCCCTGTGGCAGAGCAGGCTCAGACTCAGTCTTTGCTGTAGTTAGAAGGAAACCTGATAGTAATGCCTCTGCTCTGCTCACCCATGAGTCTGTCATTCAAGTTGTAGGAGGGGCTTAGACAACAGTGGCACTGTAGCATCTCACAGAGCCACGAGGATTTAGAAGATGTGGACTGAGGTGGCTTTCCCAACAACATCTGTAACTTTCTCTGGAGGACCAGAGACTGGAGGTCTGAGTTTGTGTCTAGGGACAGGACACATAGAGTGGCAGGGGTGAAAGAAGCCAGAGAGAGATTAGTTCAAAAGTAGGGACAGTGAAGAAGATAATAGTAGTGCTGTAAGACAGTACAGGGGATACCTTAGCCCCTCTCCAAGGTGCACACACAGACAGATCCTTAGATGTGTTTAAGCTCTGGAATTAAAAGTACCTGCTGGACAAAGCAATGATCATTCTAACATCGCTGAGTTTTAAGCTGAGAGGCATGAGCTATGTAAGGTAAAGAAGAAAGCTGATGATCTGCTCCACATCTTACATACGATATCAAGAAAGCCTCCCTGTAGCTACAGACACACCAAACTCAAACCTGACATTGCAATCTAACCGTTAAGTCTGTTAATACGTCTGCCTCCACAGGACACTTTGTGTGTCTGTTGCATTTACTCATAATCCCACCGTGTCTTACAGGAAGCAGTTGTGCCCACTTGCTAAATCTGGAAAAAGATGGAAGCTTTTGAAAGCTATTCCTCAAAACCCCATGGAACAAAATGTGACTTTGTAGTAAGAAATGCTGTACATCACAGTTTTTGTTTCAGCCAAGGACTCAGTTGTTATCCTGGCCTCAAGGAGGGCCTAGAGGACTTACACAGACCAAAATCATACCTATCTCTGGTATCAGTGGTCATTTTAGGCCTTGCTGGATGCCTCGGAGCTGATAGCATCTCACAGACTGACAGTCTCATGTCTGATATCAGACACAGAGTAAAATAAGTTGGCAGATGTAGCCACACATTTTGAGTTCCCTGCTGCTTTAACCTTTCAGATGTGCATCGGTAGCCACACATGGTTCATATAACAAACCCCTTTTTTCTCCTCGGCAGTTTAAGGCTGCATGCAAACACGGAAATGAGATATACACTATGGTGCTGAGGCTGAAGAGTCAGGCATCAACTTTCTAATGCAGAGGTATAACCCACAGATAGGCATGACATACCACAAAAGGGCATTTGAACAAAAACATGTGTAGGTGTACATATACATGGCTGCATATATACAAACACAGATGGAAAAAGATAAACAAATCCAAACAAATGGATATGTACATACACACAGGCAGAGTCAATGAGTGGTGATGATGAAGATTTTGTCCCTACTTCCAAACGGGTACAGAGCAAAAGATGCTACATGAAATAAAACCGCTGTGAAAGGATGCAAAGCTGCTTTCATGCTTAAACTGGACTTTTCCCACTGGATAATTTCCTGTTTCAAAGATCAGTGAAGCATTTATTTATGAAATAACACTGTCTGCAGGCGAAGAGTAATCCAGTTACATCAATGAGCTAATTTGTTCTCTTTAGATGTCCAACTTTTTCAAATATAAAAAGGACTCTGGGAATCTGGGATAGAAAAACAAGTAAATTAAAAAAAAAAAACAAGGATGAAAATGAAACCAATGTTTCAACCAGTCTGACACTCCCATCAAATGACAATGTTTAACTCTAATTTATACTGAAGTTTGTTATTACTCCACCCTGTCACCTTATCCATCAGTACCTCCCATTTGTCCTACCCAAACACCTGCTTTAGCCCTATAAAAAGTGAGTTTATCATCCTTGAATTTGTGTGAACAAATTACATCTTTTCCCCACCTTATCACAGAATATGCTGGGATTCATTATCTGTGTTTCCTGCAATGTGCAGCACACTAGGATAGACTAATATGTGAAAGAAAATGGGAAAAATGTGAGGAAACATAGACAGTCAAGGGCAGCAATAAAGGCTGTCTCTGATTAAGATGAAGAAGACTTTTTTTCCGGCACTAACAGAATTTCCTCGCAGCCTTAGCCTTCTATTTAATCTTCGTGTTAGTAGCAGATTAATGAAGTTGAATGAGTTCACAAACGGGCACACAGGTTCTTGCGTATCTATTGCACAAGAAGATATTACATTCATTCATTTATTGGAAACTTTCCCTAATTCTCACCATAATCACTACTTGCCTTACCCTAACTCTAACTTTAAACTAAACCTAAGTTTAACCAAACCGTAAACCTAATCCTTCATTCTGTTCTGATTTATGTTGTGGACTCTTGCTTTTGTCCCCAAAAGGAGGCAAGCGGTGGGTAAACAGATTTATGTCCTGATAACGTGCGTAATTCCACCCCCCCACACAAACACACACACGCCACCCTCCCCTCCCTAAAACAGACGGTGAATGTTTGGCTGTGCCAGCTGTCTGAGCTTGACGCTGGGTGTGGGGTGTATATAATTGTCTGACAGGCTGTATGGTGTGTATACACATAGTCATAAACAGAATCTGGAGCGGAAGCAGTGATCATTTAGACGTGCTTGACCTCATGACCCCAGGGTTGAACTGTTATCCATTCATTATGTGTAATATCTGGCCTCTATGTTTGGAGGAAACACTGGGCGCAGCACTGGACCGCAGCCAGGCAGACTGTTTGTGTGTGTGTGAGTGTGTGTGAGTGTGTGACATTGTGAGTGTGCTTTTGGAAAGGATGCATGAGCTGAAGAGTTTTCCTGATTTCATCTTTATTGTTTATGTTCTCATATGTAAGTAAATATAAATGATCCAAAAGTCTGTTTGCGTGTCTGTGCATGAAAGTGTGTAAACATGTCTATATCCAGGCCTTTGATGTTGACCACAGTGGCAATGCACTGTAGTGAACTTTAAGCTGAAAGGGAGCGAGACCCACAGAGAAACACATTTCGGTGTCAAAAACATCTGCATTTATATATAACTGCTCTGAAAATACAACACTAGAATTATATGTACGCTGCAAAAGTGGGAAAACTCACTTTCCGTTGCCAGCTTCTTTCTCTTTAAACAATCTGGGAATAAAACACAATGCATAAATTGGCAATAATGCATTTAAAAACATTCAGCAGGCTGTGTCACCTTCTAACCTAACCTTTTAAATACTTGTGCCTGAGTGTGTGAATACAACGCTTTGCATTGTCAGGATGTGGGCATCCCACTGATGCAAATTTAGAGAGAGCCTGTGTGATGACAATGCTATCTCAGTGCTACTTTCCCTTACTCGGGAAGTATGTGTGTGAGCATTACTAAATTGCCTAATAGCACTTCACCTCAGTCATTTCAGATTTCAACTCCTGTAAGGCCACTGTGAACTCCTTAAGCAAACACCACGGAGAAAGGAGAAGGGACAGAGAGGGATGAACATCTAGCAAACATGCCCGTTTGAACCGGAAATATTTAGCAGGGTTAGAACTTTTGGCTCTTTGAAGCAGAAACACTAGAGAGGACCTGGCAAATATATATGTGTTTGAAGGCCAAATAGTGCTGAAGGCAGAGCTCCCATGGGGAATCTGACAGTAAAGCGGCTTTCCACTATGCTCACAGTTTAAATAAGAGACACAATAAGCTCAGTCATCGAGGAAAAGATGCCCTTATCCTAACCCCCATATAGCTGGAACACAGTGAGATATTTCATATTTAATGTGGTACAGAATACCCTATACACACACACACACACTGAGAGACAGACAGGATTCATTATCCCATTCTTTAATGGCATGAGGTGCCAGGTTCATTGACTGACAGAGCTAATTAGAGAGGCATGAAAGTTTAAGCAGCATGTGACTCCCCTGACCCATAAAAACCTGTCATGTTTGTTGGTTCAATTGAGGGCATCATCCTTTCATCTCATCCAACTATAGTATCAGGTTTCTCTCAGTTATACCATACACAGCCTGAGCCTAATCTTTAAATAAGACCCTGTATTGTTTCTTTGTAGGAGTGGCAGGTTATTGTAAAGAACCGTGAAACTGAGAAAACTTCAGTAAAACTCGTAGGCCATGAGGTAAAAGTTAAACTTCCTGATTTTTGTGCAAAATCCTGCCTCCTCTATGAACCTTTTTAAAATCACATATCTGTCAACAGTTAAAATGAATGTGGTCATCTGTCCATGACACAGATTGCTGTGCCACGGATGACAGTCATCAGTAGTCCAAGAAAGAAGCTTTGAAGTGAAACCACAGCGTGCGCCTTTCCACCCAGTTCTCATGGCTTTCCCTTTAAATAGAGCATGACATCAGACTGTGAGCAGGTCTACCGGCCCCAGCCCAAAACAAATGTGTCCAAACAATGCCACATCTGGAGCAAAACGTAGAAGTACGCAGAGACCAGCAGGAATGTAGTGGAGAGGGGATTGAAAAGGGAAAGTGATCCTAAAGTTATCAAGCTGCAGGCCCAGGCCAAGGTAGCTAAAACATAATTTACAAATGATGCACTGCTCTTCACTCAAAAGGAATGATGCAGCAGGTTCAAGTGTCAGGGTTAAAAAATGGGATAAAGAGATATTTCAGCACACTAAAAGTAAACATAAACCTGCCAATCCATATGTAACTTGCTGTCTGACCTCTAAGTTCCAGCAAGCATTAGAGAAAAAACATCTTATTTGATTTGATCACCTTTGACTTTTCTGTGCAGATACAAGAGGAGCTCTGCAGAAAGTCTTCTCAGGAAGCTAGGTCTTGTTGTCAGTGTCAGAAGCAATCAGAGCTCCTGGGTCTGCCTTCATGCAGCAGAAGGAGCAGAGGTGCAAGGCAAAAATTCAGGCCAATTTTCTGCCTGTTGGATAGAGTGTCTAATAAACACATGACGGCTGATCCAGAGGTTATTTGTCAGCAGACACACAGTACACCACCTACAATCTGACACAGAAATTTGGACTTACAGTGAAGAATGCATAAAATGCACACCGTAACACACAGACACATATAGGCACATGCACACATTAAAACACATAGCATATCTATATATTAACTTGGATTTGTGTAGGAGGTTAAGAAGACCTTCAGAATGAAGGTGTGATCTGATAAATACAGACATACAGTAGGATGGAAAATATGGTGAATGTGCAGTAGTTGAATAAGAGGACAGAGAAATCAAAGAATAAGAGGAGTAGAAGGAGGTAGGAGAAAGAGACAAAATGATAGAACCTGAGGGACTTGCTGCTCCACCAAGTCATGTGTTTTACATCTGCACTGCAATTTATAAAGCATCTGCCTCCAAATCCTATTTACAGGCCTGATTCTAGGCACGGACAGACTAGTTCGCTGGTAAGAGCGCCACCAGCTGAAGAAGGCACCTGACAGAGGCTCGCATAAACTAGCTAATTACTAATGAAGTACTTCATTATAAAGACTCTTTAAAGTAAAGCCAGTAATGCCTGAGTGAAACGTTTGAGAGGTACAGTGAAAGCAAGCTGAGGAAAGGATATGAGGTGAATGAGGTCAAGAAATTCAATTCTAAGAGTGTCCTCATACTATTCATGTCCCTTACTACACAACTTAAACAATGGAATAAATGAAGTAAAAATTACTGCACAATATTTTTGTAATACGAAGTCTGCTGTTTATACTGCCAGTGTCTTAAATCACACTGGTGTCTATTTATGGTAGCGATCAGCCGACAAACACATAACAATTTTTAATCATGAGACCATCTCTTCAATTATATATTCAAATTTAGCTGAAAATTATATGGGCCTAGAAATTTAAAAATACTCTCATCTAACTTTGAGGTTTTTTGAGTTTTAATGACTGGGAGCACCATGAGAAGTCTGTGATGAAAGCAATAATTTATCATGAATTCAAAGCTCTTTCCTTTAAGGTATTACCAAGCACAAGCGCATCATTTCTCTTCTTATGTTTTTGCCAACTGTAGATGGTTTCTGCTCACACTCAGGAGGCAATAGTGTTCAGTAAAAGATGGAGGGAGGGAATTCAAAATATAACAGTATGATAATTCCAGTTATGGTTGAAAATTATTATGGGTGTAGTCGGTAATAAATAAAGAAATACTCTTTTACTACGACTGTGTTTCTTTGATCATTCACCAGTGAGAATAAGATAGAGGTAAATGGAATATTTAAGCAAGTAGAAACTAGTCTACATCTAAAAATTAGTGCTGAGAAAAATCAGGATTTTTTCCTTGACGACATCAGTAAATAACGCACAGATTATGGTCACAAAACAAACTCATTATGTCCTCAAAATACATTATTTACAAACAATTCCAATCAAATCTACACATTCAATCCACAATCTCCTTGTGCAGTCATACACTGCTTCCAGTCATACTGCTGATACTGTCCTTACCACTTTGTTTTTTTTTTTATTCATGCTGAATCTCCACTGTGTCAAGACCTGACGAGCTCGCCGAAACTCAAATCTGGTAAAAAAAAAAAAACGATGGGAGATAAGCAAAGATTGTGGTGGTAGGCCAAAAAAACTTTGCGATTTTTACCACGCTGCCTTTTTCACTTGTGCTAAATGTTCCCTTACCCTTTATGATGTTAGTGTATAAGTCCACTCTGGCAGTCTGACACTGTGTTCATTTGCAGTGCACAACCCTGACAATCTCCAAAAAAAAAGAAAAAAAAAAAGAAACACAAACAAAACAACAATAACCATGTTATTGCTCTTGTAAACAATAACCAAGGGGTGATCGTGGCTCAAGAGTTGGCAGTTCGTCTTGTAATTGGAAGTGTCCTTGGACAAGACACTTCACCCGTTGCCTACTGGTGGTGGTCAGAGGGCCCGGTGGCACCAGTGTCCAACAGCCTCGCCTCTGTCAGTGCGCCCCAGGGCAGCTGTGGCTACAATGTAGCTTGCCATCACCAGTGTGTGAATGGGTGGATGACTGAATGTAGTGTAAAGCGCTTTGGGGTCCTTAGGGACTAAATAAAGTGCTATACAAATACAGGCCATTTACATTCCTGACATGATGAGCTTTCTGCAGAACTGGACTCCAAGAGCTCAACAGTGTTGTTTGGTCTTAAGGGTCATAGCCTGAGATTCAGCTTTCATCACCAGTAAATCCTCAACATGAGGGTCGGTTCAGTTAAACACAGAATTAGATTTTTCATGTCTGGAGAAGTTTTGGAGAACTTATTTTTTCCCCAATACCTTTGCACCATAATCCATAATCACTGACTACATTAACTGCAAACACCCTATCTTCAACCAGTGCCAGCTTTTCTTCCCATGACTTCTCAGCCCTCAGCCATCATCCACCACCTCTGCTTCAAAAGACTCCATCCCACGCCCCCCTTCCTCCAACACCATCCTGTCCCTTTCAACACTTCAGGTGAGGAACGAGCTGCGAGAGATCAAGATGCCAAAGGCTGATGGTCCAGGTGGAATCAGCTCCTGAGGTGCCACGCTGACCAACTGTTTGGCATCATGGAATACATGTTCAACATGAGCCTGAAGCTGGGGAAAGTACCACAGCTGTGGAAGACCTCCTATGTGGTACCAGTACCGAAGACCATGCATCCGGAGGACCTCAGCAGCCACAGGCTGGTAGCACCAACCTCACATCTGATTAAGACCCTCAAGAGACTGGTCCTCAAACATATTAGCCCCTCCTTCAGTCTTCATTGGATCTGGTGTAGTTTGCTTACCAGCCTAGAATCAGGGTGGATGATGCCATCATATACGTCCTGCACCGAGTTCTGACCCAACTGGAGAGGCCTGGAAGCACTGTGAGGATCATGTTCTTTGATATCTCCAGTGCTTTGAACACCATCCAGCCTGGACTTCTGAGGCAGAAGCTGGAGCTGTGCCAGTGGTTAGTGGACAACCTCACTGATGGCTCTGGCATAGTTGGCCTCATTACAGGTGAGGATGACTCAGAGTACAGATAGTGAATTCAGGACTTTGTGGACAGCGGGACCATCTTCTGATCAATGTGGGGAAAACCAAGGAGCTGGTGTAGGATTTCCGCAGGTGCAGACCCACCACACCGACACCAGTGAACATCCAGGGAACTGACATTAAGATAGTAGACTCTTATAAGTACCTGGATTTTCACCTGAACAATAAGCTGGAGTCACAACACTGATGCTCTTTACAGGAAGACAGACTCTACCTGCTGAGGAGACTGAGATCTTTTGGAGTGCAGGGGGCATTCCTGAAGACCCTTTTTCACTTTATGGTGATGTCAGCCATCTTCTGTTATGTTGTCTGTTGGAACAGTAGCTTATCTACAGCTGAGAGAAAGCGTTTAAATAAGATCATCAGGAAGGCCAGCTTTGTTTTAGGATGCCCTCTCAACCCAGTGCAAGTGGAAGGAGGCAGAAGTACTTTGGCAAAAATAACATCACTCTTGGACAATGTTTCCCACCCCATGCACGAAGCTGTTGCAGAACTGGAGAGCTCCTTCAGTGACAGACTGCTGCATCCTAGGTGCAGAAAGGAGCGTTATCACAGGTCCTGCCTCCCAGCAACTGCTAGACTTTATAGCCATCACTGCTCCCAACAAATGCAAAATGTTGTTTATCCCCACTGTTATTTGCACAGTTTTTCCATTTTCTGTTTTTAATAATCTTTTACGTTTTTAATAACTTAATAACTGTACAGTATTTTTTTTATTATGTTCTAAATTGTTTTTTTTTTTAATCTCCACGCTCCATCTGCCTGTCACTTTGCTGCTGGAACACCTGAATTTCTCCAATTACTGACAATACGTGATATTTCTATTCTATATTTCTATTCTATTCTAATCCCACGTAGGAAGGACAGGGCAGATTAAACCACTGACATGAGCACTGAAGTCACCGTTCACCTTTCACTATCAAGTCATAATGAAAGTCATCTCAGTCCTGTCAGCACTGAGCCAGAGAAGTCAGAAAGTCATGATGACATCACTCAACATAGGAATTAATGGATGAATAACCTACACTGTATTACGTACCTGCTGAGCTGATAATAAACCAACCTTTAAACCATTGTCATGCCCCTTAGACACAGAACTACATGTAATCCTTAGACTGGGTATATCAATAAGTCATCTGTATCTGGTTGATGGATTCTGATTAAAAATTGTCAGTGAGGATAAATTGAAAAAAAAAAGTGCATTTATAAGTCCTGGGGTTATCTTTTTTTTCACACATTCTCCAGTGAAGGCTGCCCGCATGTGTTTTCATCAGAGGATTCTTGTGGACGATTCTTACAACAAATACTTTTTGTTATCCTCTTGCAGTTGCAAGTGTTGATCTTTTATGTTTCCTTATGTCAGCAGTGATGCATGAGTGTGGCAGTAATCTCTTTGGGAGTCTAGAGTTACATTAACAGGCAGTACGAAAAGCAGGAGGTGGTGATGGTGTCAGGGGTTACGGTGACCTGACAAACACATGAACCACCCAGTGAGGAAGTCAACAAGAGATGCTTTCCACAGCAGTGCTGCACACCCTAGCAACAGCAGTTGCTGGCAAACATGTGTCTGACAAATGTGCCATCTGAACCAATGACAGGGCCTCAATCATCACAATATGGGGCTGCCTCACAAGTATCTCATACAAACACGGTGAAGGGAGTGGGGGAGTGGAAGGGAAGAAGAGAAATAAGACCGAGAGAATGCAGGAGGAAAGGCAGATATTGATAGTATGTGTTGGAGTGCTGTACAAGTCAAACTTGTAAAACTGAGCAGTTCTATTGTGTTCTATTGTTGACCTTAGGGCTAAAGTGCTAGCAAACTGCCTCAACATGGGCGTCTTATGTCATTTTTTGCCCCTAAAATCTCACTTTATCCAAACTATCCTTTCTGAAGCCAAACTGGAAGTTCACTCACACTGAACTGTTTTTTTTTCGTCTTCTGGCTCTCTTTAGAAGAATTTTTATATAATTTGATGCCCTCTGCTGATTCATCTTTATTTGCTGCTCGATCGGCATTGTGTAACACCACCAATGTTTTCAATCAGTTCTTTTCATTCTCCAGACTATTATTTAATAAATCTGTTTGCCCCAGCCTTCTGTCTGTACTCCTTCTCATGCTCTTTTTTGTATTTTCTCTCTCTTTCTCTCCCCCTCGCCAGCTCTGGAAAGTACATTCGCACAGTTCAACAGTGACACAAGGACCGTCTCCTCATGGCAGACCATGCTTGTGTTTTTTCAATTAAGCTGGGCTCCTGTACACCATTCATTTGGGAAACCATAATTCTCATGGCCTAGCAAAAACTAATGGAAAGTCACTTAGGTTTTTTTTTTTTTTTTTCTGGGAGAGGTATCGGAAAGACCCGTTCCCTGGAAGCATGTCAGACGAGATGGAGAATAAAAACCGTAGGAATACTGTCTATGAAAATACAGGAGGTGTTGATAGGAGGTGAAGGCCTCACAGAGGGGTTTCAGGGTGCAAGAACTCATGGAGTGAATGGGATCAGGAAGGAGGTGTGTGAAAGAATACAGATGGATGGATTTCCAAGGGAATGTGGATGAAAGTAAGAGAGTTGCAGGCCGGATCTGAAATGCCCAGCGGGGAGGAGGACAGATCCACTGAAATCACTTCAAAGCCTGGTGTCACTGGGCTGCAGATGAGTGCCTGCTGTCCTTTTTATTTACAGAGATGAGCCCCACTAGCCTTTTGCATTCAACAGCAATAAACAGTTCAAATAAATAAATATCCACATGTGGCCAAACACTCAGGTGCAGTAACACCACCCTATTTAGCAGCTCATTTAAAATGACTTTATGGCTCTATATTATATTAACACTAGCCCAGAAGGGCAGTAAAAAGAGTGATATTAAGTTCATCTGACAAACAAAGCAATTTTTAAAAAACCAAAACATTGCTACAGAATAGTCACTTTCACCTTACTTTTCCAAAGTTTTTTTTCTAATAATGCATGCCACTTCGTCCTGTTTCCTTCATGTGTGCTTCAGCCACATTCTTTGCATTGCTACAACCCATTTGTCACCATTAACATAAACCTTTCACTGCTGACGCTGACTGCATTCATTCGTGCAAAGTCACAAACACACACATGCTCTATATTCAGAGGTGCATTCTCACATGAGCCAAAACACAGCTACCTACAACTGGTCATACTGTATGGGCACACACGTGCACACACGTACACATGCATAATGGAAGTGGGAGTGACTTAACCTGGACAGGCCCCCTTACACCCCCACCTCCCAGCCCCCACCACAACAATCAACAGAGACTGACGGACAGAAAGCAGAGCACATAGTGAGGCACGGTCAGGAGCAGCACATAAAGAAGGAAGTCTCACTCACGTCTTACCTCAAGAGTAGCGCTGTGGAGCCGATGCAAGGAAAAGCTTCATGATTGTAGCGTTCTCTTTCAGTCTTGGTATCTTTGTATCTCTCAGCTGTGGCGGACGGGAGCTGAGACAGGCACAGGCAGCGCAGAGCGGAGCAGCGCTCAGCACACTTTAGAGGCAGAGAGGGCTGTGGAGCTGCGCAGACCCCGGGCCCATTCGCTCACACTCTGCCTTCTGAGGATGAAAAGAGAAGACTTCATTACCAGCTGAGACCACGCCTCTACCCCTCCAGCCTCTCTCCTCCCAAGCCCGTTCTCTCCCTCCCCTCTGCCTTCACTACCTCCCTGCTTCCCTTCCACACTCCCAGCCAGTAGCACAGGCCCTGTCTCAGCCAAGAGAGGGGGAGCAGGCTGCCAAAGAAAACCTCCAGTCCCACCGCCTGCTAGTGCCGTGCAGTGCATGGACAGAGAAAAAGAGCAATGAGGAAGAAGATGGAGAAACAGAGATGTCATACAGCAAATGATTTGAATACACAGAGAGTTATTTGCTTAGTTTGGACCTTTTGAATGAAATGTAATGTCGCAAAATCGGTTCAACTTCTGCCAGTGAAACCTCAAAATGCAATAGGGAGAGATAAAGTGTGAGAGTTTGCCAGTGACAGTGTTAAATGTCTAGGAAATTAAAATGAAGAAAGAAAAGAAGGAAGACCAAAAGTAAATTTAGACCAAGTATTGGGTGTAGGACAGAAGGGCTTCGCTTTAGAAATAGT
This sequence comes from Oreochromis aureus, assembly GCF_013358895.1. NCBI lineage: Eukaryota > Metazoa > Chordata > Actinopteri > Cichliformes > Cichlidae > Oreochromis > Oreochromis aureus. Next base: position 7,871,226 of record NC_052948.1, on the reverse strand, counting down.
GGAAAGAGACAGGGGAAGGACATAGACAGGCAGGCAGACGGAAAGAAAAACACAGACACAGAGAGAGACATAAAATAGGTGATCAGTTTGACAGTTTCAGGGAGTGAAGGAAAAAGACCAAACACATATTTAACCAGGGGGTGTTGGAAGTTTTAATTAAGACTTACTATAAGATCACATCAAACGACTGCTGCTCAGGAAGGACTATGACTGTGTGTGTGTGTTAAGTTCTGGGGGTGGGCACAATGCCTGTCTGTGTGTTTATAACTCTTTGCAAACTGCTTCCATATTCATCACCAAGAATAAGGATGACAGTTTTTGCCCATCTTCAGGATGTCTTTTCCCCTTTTCTCATCCTTTCTGCATTTTTTCTCATGCCAAAGTGAACTCTCTCCCCATGAGACAGGGAAAATCAGACCTAAAAGCACTAGCTGTTTACTGTCTGTAATTATGAGGGGCTGGGTACAGTCAGCCCAGGCAAGCTCTGCACCCTGCCCCCAGTGCCACCACACACAAACCTTGCTCTGCCAAGTCTGCCAGTTTAAACTGGGCAGTGGCAGAAAAAGGGGGCTGTAAAGTGAAAGAAAAGTACACTAAAACAAATTAAGGTTAAAATTAAGGTTCAAGTCAACTGGTAATAGAGACTTCAGAAACAAACAAACAAAAAAACACATTATACTTTAAATCACTTCTAGTTAGGTTTTTGTGGAAGTTGAGCTGCTGCCAACCAACTTCAAGATCACAGCAAGAAAGTCAAACCTTGGTGCTAAAAATTATAAAAAAGACATCATCACAGGACATCTCTACATCCACCACTACTGGCAATTCTGTGGGCCTCAGTTTGATTTACCTTTGCAGAAAAAGAAGGCATTGAGTTTAAATAAGAGGACAGCGCTCTAGGATACAGTGCTAGCTCCTTGAACAGGAACAGGAAGAGGGATAAGCAAAAGAGCAGCTGGGACAAATATGAATGAAAAACAAAAAGACAGTCTAAAGATCTTGGAGCAGAGCAGAAGGACCAAAATGTAAGCATAATGTAAGAGTAAAGGAGAACTTTTTGGCTGCGTATGATGAGGTAAGCAGGCATTATACAGATCTCTGGCAATCTCCCATGCTAACATTAACACCTACACAGACCCTCTCAGTGGCATAATGGTGTCAAATTTACACAGGTCCACAAAACAGTACTTAAAGTTATGGGCTGCCTTCATTGTAGGCTGTGAAAACTCAGACACGAGGCTGGGATTGAGACAGCTGAAAATGGTTTGGTAGAGCAATGACAGAGAAAGAAGAGATAAAGTCATTTCTGTGTACTCCATTGCTAAGAAACACTAATCCTCCAAAAGCAGTGACATGGACAGCCTTTCTGTGGCGTTTTATGTCTTTAATCAGAGGCTTTGGTGATAAAGAAAAGACTAATCCAACATCTGAAAGCTGCTGTTTGTTTACTGTCTGCAATATAATCAGGTATGGTCATTACCTTAAAGATGGTAAATTGATAAAAATAGCACAAAGTGGTCATGCGATAAGGAAAATTAGATGTGTCATGACAGGCTGCCATCAGACTTTGCAGCCAAAACAAAACAAAAACAAAAACCCAAACAATAAAATAAAAGATATAGAGAAATAGAAATAGAAAGAAAGAGGGAGAAAGTTAAAAAAAAAGAGATATGATTGATCTAAAATTGGTATTTAGGAACCTGTTAGAACCTTCTGAATATACTCAACATCCTACCTAGCCACTAGGGGCTCTACAGGGCTGTGGTGTAAATACAGTGAGGCAAAGTTTAGCAGTAACAACACCTCTCACATTCTTCCCTCTTTTTTGTTTCAGAGAGGACAAACCTCTGTGCCCTTTGTTTTCATGACTGGTACAGCAAATTGTAAATCTCACCGATTTAAATCACTTATTTAATCTAGTACAGATCAGACATGGCCTACAACTCATCAGATTAAAAACAACATAATTTCTGTTGCTGTTTGCCCAAGTTAAGAAAAGAGGATTGTGTAAATTCAATGAATGATAATGTTCACCTGTCAGTTTATTAGGTATACTTTGCTAGTATTGGGCTGGACTCTCTTTTGCCTTTGTAACTGTCTCAATTCAACAGAGATTTTGGTCCATATTGACATGATAGCATCACATAGCTGCTGCACATTTGTCAGCTGCACATCCATGATGTGAATCTTGCATTCCACTACATCCCAAAGGTGCTCTCTTGGATTGAGATATTGTGAGTGTGGAAACTCTTTGAGTACAGTGAACTCACTGAGATGATTTGAGCTTCGTGACATGGTGCATTATCCTGCTGGAAGCAGCCATCAGAAGATGGGAACAGTAAGGACATAGTCCCAACAATGTTAAGTTAGACTCTGGAGTTAAAATGATGCTCAATTAGTACTAAGGAGCCCAATAAGTGCAAAGAAAATATCCACCACACTATTGAAATTGACTAATTGTAATGCTACCAGCAAAATGTTAAAATCAAGACTCGTCAGATCAGACAATGATAAGCCTGATCTGAAGACTTCCAATCGTCTATTGTTACATCAGTTTCCTGTTCCCAGCTGACAGGAGTGGCACGTGGTGTGGTCTTCTGCTGCTGTAGTCCATCTATAGCATGTATTAAGAGACTTATAATTGTATTAAGAGATGCTCATCTGCATACCTTGATTCTAACAAGTAATTATTTGAGTTGTTGTTGCCATCCTGTTAGCTCATAGCAGTCTGGGCATTGTCCACTGACATCAGCGAGGCAGTTTTGGAGACGGCTGTGCAGGAAAATCCCAGTAGATCAGCAATTTCGGAAATGTTCAGATCAGCCAATCTGGTACCAACAGCCATGCCAAACTGAACATCACTTCCATGAGAACTGCTTTGTAAGATGAATGTATATAAAAGAGTGGAGCCTGCTTAAAGCTAGCCCTCTAGTCTTTGCATATCAGATCGCCAGCTGCCCACACAGGGAATTCAATTTACACTCTCCGCTAGTACACAAGTCCTCTTTCTGCCAACCGTCTGGGGTCTCTAAATGGTCCTTCTTACTGTGTGTCACTAAAAAAAAACATACAAAACAATGCTGATGCTTATTACAGGTTTTTTTTTTCCAGTGACCACAGAATATTCCAGCTTTCCTGTATGGAGCAACACCTGGGTCAAAAAACTAATAAAACTTTTGACCCTTTAGCAGTAATTCTGCATGCACAGATTTACTGACTGACTGTAATAAAGTTACTAAAAATAGTTCCCTAAAACTAAACATAGATTGGGGGAAAATGTGTAAATTCACCTCCCCTAAATATACAGTGTAGCTTTTCTTTTCTGGCTTTTACAGGATAGAGCGGTTTAACCATGGCAAGATTAATGTTGAATGAAATCTTGCTCCCTGGCTGTGTGCCACTGTTTTGGTGTACTCAATTAACATGTGGTAACTTGACATCGAAGAAGTAAGAAGACATCAACCCTTGAGTCCTTTGTATACTGTAATAGCTAAGACAACCTCACTGGACTCGAGCATCTCAGTAAAGTAATAGCAAGAACACTGCTTTAGTTCCAAGTTTTAAAATTATTTCTGCAACCTGATTTTGCCACAGTTGCAGTAAGGTTTTAAAGTAACAGGGTTATTCCAGGTCATGTTGGTGACACACCCAGAGGCCCAATGAAAGGCCTCCCCATCACCACCACCAACAACGCTCCTGTAACTGTCAATTAAGGGCACTGAGTGTAGGCGCTGACTACATGTGGTGAGTATATTCCATGAGTCATTGACTGTCAGACACCTGAAATGTCCTATAAAATCAATTACATTAAAACTTAACAACTAGGAAAGAAAATATTTTACAAACCCAAGACTAGTTCAATGAGTGCTTTGTAAGTTTCTGTCCTGAGACAAGAATGGGCCCCAGAAATATTAGACTGTGGGTTTCAAGTTGGACACGGTGATGATGTCTGACCAAAAGGTCTAACACATCCATTCCCATCCTCTCTCTGATTCAACTACTGGACTCTGAAGCAGCCGTGCTGGGGATTCCTGGGAATTTCACACCTACAACGCCGATGAACAGTGACCGGTAGAGTCCATCACACCATGGTGTGCCATTTCGGACCGAGAGAGCCCAGCAGACAAGAGCAGATGCTCTCCCCCAGGGCAAACATGGGGCACCCCAGCCAGTGTAGACTTAGCAGTTTGGCGATGTGTACTCGCCCCGTCATGTCGATCAGGAGTGATGATGTTCCCAGGAAGACAACGTCAAGAGGTGCACCGCAGGTAAAAGAGGGAAAGCTGAAGAAAGTCTTTTCTTGAAAGAGCAAAGGTAGACATAATCACTATTGAAAGAAGCAGCACAAAATAATTTCAAATCTGCTTCAAAACTTAGTTACTAGAAGAATCTGAAAATTATAATCATATCTATTTTTAACCAGAACAATTTCAATTTATGTACCACATGGAAAATACTCCGCTTCTCCTTCCGCTTAATACTCAGCGGAAGAAGATGGATGGAAAATACTCTCAGTGTACGGTACTGTGCAAAAGCCTTGTGTCACCCTTCATTTCTTGATATTTTGTTTCCAAAAAGCCAGACTTTCTGGTAATTGTTTTAAAGTGCTCTTGAGAAATAGTTAATAGTTCCCATGTCTTTCTCTTCTATGAAAATCTATGAAAAATGCCAAAGAAAATGTAGTTTTACAGGCATAAAATAGTATTTCACACCAACAAGGTAATTCCTGAAGAGCTGTTAGCAGAAAACCTGGCATATCTTGGCATGCTGTGTAATGTGACCTTAAAAATGAGGAAACTGGCCAAGCAGAAGACAAAGAAGAAGTGGTAGGCTTAAAACTATCAACAGCAGATGAATGTATTTGAAAGTCATGTCCTTAAGAAATAGGAAAAAATCCAACAAAGGATCAGGCCCTTCAACAGATCTAACAACTATTCATTGAAGCCTTGTCAGAAATGGTCTCAGTGGAAGAGTGACTGTAAAGAAGCCATTCTTCAGGAAGGGAAACAGAGAGAAAAGGCTGAGTGGCTGCATGCCAAATTACACAAAAACTGAAAATCAATGGCAACAGATTTTACAAGGATAATGAATCCAAATTTTACATTTATAGTTTATATCACTGTCAGTATAAATGTATGTATGTATCTGTAAAACAGAGTGGAGGCTTTGTCATGTTTCATTTCAGCCAGTAGTATTGGAGGTTTTATGAAAATCGATGAAATTATGAATGCAAAAATATCTGTTTTTATTGACTGATCCACTATTCAGTACCATCTGGAAAACATCTGACTGGTGATGGCTTTATTTTTTATCACAACAATGATCCCAAACACACTACCAGTGCAGTAAAAACAAACCTGGATAGAAAAACACATAATTGAACACTATCAATCATGGATTGGCCTCCTCAGAGCCCAGACTTCAACATTATTGAAGCAGTATGGGATCATCTTGACTGAAAAAAGGCCGTCGACATCAAAAGAAGAAGCAATAAAACTTGCCTAAGATTCTTCAGGCTGTGTTGAAGAATAAAGGTGGTCATACCAAATACTGACTTTCAAGTTTGTTAGAATTGTACAAACTCTGTTTTGCCTTATATACTGTATTTTCATGTATTTTTGCAGATGTTTCAATAAAAGCAAAATATTCAGATTTGAAATGTGACTGAAGTCTCTGCACAGCACTGTAAGAAATGGTAAGGATTATACAACCTATACAATGCACTGATTCACTTTTCTGTTTTATATGGGTAATTCAAATCCAGGCGCTTGCTAATAATAAGCACGACTCCATTAAAGCACCATTTTCCCCCAAATTAAAAATCTGTGTATCCGTACACCCCAGCTTGGAATGGAATAGTGTTTATTCAGGCTCTTATAGCCTTGATTGCTGTGGCAATTTAAACTGATATGGTGGTATGCTGTGACAATTTCAGCACTTCTCACACAGCCCATGGTATGTTTACGATAAGACCACTAAAGCACTGGGCTGACCCGCCATGGTTGCGTTTCATAAATCTATAAGCATAACTGCGGGACTGTGACCGCACATGAAGTCCAGTCCAGCTCTGCACAAAAACACAACTGCTTTTTAAAAATCTGAAAAGGTCTTTTATTATTTGTAATTAAAGCAGTTTTTTAAAAAAATTTGAGAACAAAACCCAAACAATTTTATGATCATGTTCACACAGATATAAACTATACTTGGACTTTCTAGAAATAATTTATTGAACTTAACTGAAGGGCAACTGATTTAAAATGATAAAGTGATTATTTTTTATGATAAAATGAATATAAGTGTGACCTTTTTGAGTTGCAGTGTCTTTATTTTGTTTGACTAAAGAGTTGGGATTGAAATAGGTCGGGTGGATAGAGCACCCATTGAATTGCACCAGAGCCACAGCACAGCAAACACAGAGATGACCGACCCTCACAAATGGGCCTTTCAATACTTCTCCTCACTTTTGTCCCATCAATACCTTACTCTTCAGGGAGACCAAAGCCACCAACTCCAACCGTCTCTCTGCCCCTTCCAAACACAGAGTGAATGGTGTCTACTGTACCTCACACCACTCCCCTCTCTGTGGGGTAGAACACATTTTGACAGGCCTGTATTTATGGCATAGTGGAGTCGTGTTGGAATGAATCATGAAAAAAACCAAATGCATCTTGCTGGATGCTCATTTATATCAAGTGTCGGTCAGCTGTGGCGGTCTGCGTGTGTGGCCTATGTAAAGAGAATGGGGCTTGTGTGAGTGTATGTATGAGGGAATATTAAGATAAGCCTAATGGGGACCAAGCTCTGTTTATTATCTGTCTGTATCTGTCAATGTGCATTATAAAGGTTGTCTCAAATGATTTTCTAATTGCCACTATAAGCTGTCATAATCAGTACTCTGGTAATAAAGAAAAGCTGCAAGTCTGAGTTAAAACAATACTTAAATACTGATGTTGTTGTAATATTTCATCCTTTTTCATACTGGCCATTAAGGTAGAAACAAAACTCTGTTTTGTTTGACTGAAGAGTTCAGTTAATCCACAAAGTTTTTTTTTTCACTTTGTGGAATAACTTAATTAGTGGCTATTTGGACATGTGACTGTTGTTGCCAATACAGACTTAAAAAAATTACTTTTACATTTACCTAGGAGCACTAGCTTATGATCTGTTAAGCACGGAGGAAGCTTTTAATGCAAGAAAAGTGTTTACAGTTTAGAAGGCTAGAGTTTCTTCTTTTCAGTTGAAATTCCAATAACCACAACATAACCTTAAATGACACCAGGATTTACACGAATTTCCAGATAACACCGACAGATGAATAAATAATCATTTTTACAAAAATACATTATCAGTAAAAACACATTCCAGAATGATGAGCCACTGACAGACTCATCATAATATATACTTAATAACGATCTGTCTTTGAAACACTTTGCAAAAGAAAACGCTCACATAAACATATTCAAAACACTTGCATATATGACATATATCACCATAGGAATCTTTCAGGGTGCACTGTCTCGGTGGGTGTGTGGTAACAATGGGAGCTGGGGTGAGCAAAGGCAGAGTTCTCTGGTCCTTCTCCACATAAACCTTTAATATGAGGCCTCCTCAGCACCAGTCGGCCATCTAAAGGCACTGTACCCTGTAATTGACCTTAAAAATACTTTCAGTGGAGGTCGGCAGCCATGTCATTGGCCTTCGGCCCAAGCGGTGGCTGCATCTCCCCAGCCCAGAGGAGCCTGGGAAGGCCTCACAGGGTATATTTAGTGGCCCTGTCCTTTTGAGCAGAGCAGGAGATGCAGATAATGCCAGTCTGAGTATAAAACCGCTCTGCCGCCCACGAGTGGGCCTGTCACCGGAACATTTCTCTCTCCCACGGAGTTGTGTTTCCTGAGGTCAGAGGTCACCTGTAGGCAAGCCAGGTGAATATACAAACATAGGAGCTACTGATTGGAACCTATGCCTTGGATTAAGAAGGGGTGTGCAAAAATCTTCGGTCTCTGTGTGGCAGGAGCCAATTTGATAAGAAAAAATACAAATAAAGCTCTCAGATCAGCTGACAAACAGCAGCAATGGTAAATTTGAGCTATGATATATTTTGACATGTCAAACTGCAATGACATGTGTCAGAAGTGATTTGTATGTGTTGATCTTTTCACTAAGATGAGTGGAGGGACCTCTCAACAAAGAGACAAATAAATCTATCAACTTCATCTGAGGACAGATCCACTGTCAGATGGGTTTCATAGTCCTGTCCATGTTCTGGTCAGCTCACATCAAATGCAGTGCTTCAAACAGTCACAAACTAGCTTCTATACCACTCCTCCATTCATCTGTTCTATTAATTGATATGTATCATAATTGTGAAAGTCTTGTACTAAAAGATATGAATCGATGTTGTGATCTGGTCCCTCTGAATGAACCACATCCATAAATGGTTACTGCGTCTATGAGTACATAGACATGAGTACATGAACTGTGAAAGCTGGCTTTTTTCGCTGGAGCCTCTTCCTGTACCCCTAACATGTATTTGGGTTTTGAAAACAGTTTTACCACACTAACAGCAATAATTCTCATATGTGTCATGCAAGCCCTGCTTTCTGGCTGAAATCACAATTCAACTTTAGTATTTTGAAGATTATGTCAAAATCCTGTCCAAACATTCCATCCTCAACAGATCTACAACAACACTCATATTTCCATATCACATCTGGAGATCATACAAAACATAATGAATAATGAGAATCTTTACAGCTTTCAAACACTTGTAATTTGATTCTGTTTAACTCTGGCCTATGCATGTAGTGTATAACATGTTTTATGTGGGAAAGTATCACCATCACCGTTGGAATCAGAGCTAATGACTCTTGATGAAGATATTAATAATAACAAATGTAATTTGCTATATTCACATTTATTTTTTAATACGAAACATAGACCTAGACATAACCAACATAGAAATAATAACTTCAGTAATAATTAATATAAGTGTAACAGTTCTATTACCAATTTCAATCATATTATTCACTTTTATAATAGATCAGCTGCATCAGTTCTTTATTAAGCCGCCCCATCATGCTCATTATGTTTGTGCAGCTGTAACCAAAACGCTAAAAGCACCTTTTTTGCATGTCACACACAGACAGCAACATTCCTGCTGGTTTCTATTAGAAACTGCTGTCTGGGGCATCTGCAAGGTAATTTATGATTTCTTTCACGAAAAATTATCGTTGGAGATAAATCACAGCATACTTCTGTCTTGTAAATTTTTTTTAACAGTGAAAACTGGAGTCGATGTATGAACAAAAACAAGTCGATTTTCCTCCTTTGCTGCCCTGTCTGTCGGACAGGTACACATGAAAGGAAAGTCTTTCTTGAGTATTCTTACACAGGTGAGAACAGTGGAGTGATGCAACAATATCTGGCATTTGAGGGCATCATTTCAGCCCCTTTTCACAATTCTAAACCATTCCACTAAAAACAGAGTGCTCTCTTACCACAGTGCAATTATAGAAACAAGTGCTGCTTGACTGCCACTGGTCTTGGATGTGTCATACAGGTATCACTTGACCGTCACCCTTTCCGAGGGTCCTCTCTATCTCCAATTTATGCTCAGTTATGGGTAAGAGCAGGCTAATGGCCTAGTACTCACTCCTAGTGTGTCAAAACACAGCTTTATATCCCTCATAATTGCAATGAGAGAGGCTGCTGGTCACTCCAACCTGGCTTTGTTCCTTACCAGTAGAAACCACAAGCCTTGGTAAGCTTGAACAACACCATACTTTCATTGTGTCTTTAATAGTTTTAGAATAATAGATCATGTCTCAGGACCTTCATGTCCTTACTTATAGGAATTTTGGTTTCTTAAGAATACGCATTCACAAAGCCCCAAAGATAGCAGGAAACAGGACAAAGAAAGAGAGAGAGAAAGAGTCTAAAAACTTCTGGATTCTCCTCCAGAGACACTGCAACTGAGTATAAAATCCAAGCCCAACAATAACAAAGAAACACTTTTGATCCGCTGTATAAAAGGACAGCAACAGAGCTTGACAGACCAGGGGTTCATGTGCTCACTGTGGTCATGGTGACAGATCTGTCGACCACTCCTTGCCCATCTGGGCTGCCGGTGGAAATCTGCCTACTCTCTGAGGACAGCGAGTTCAGACCGGTAATTTAGTTCAGATGAGGTAAAGCAATATTTCCAGATTAATACGAGCCATATTCCTTTAGAACTGTCCTTTCTTTCTTCTTCTCCTTCCTGCATTTTTTTTACATCTTACATGTCCAAAAGCGTCTGGCTGAAGATGAAAGGAAGAAGTAGAAGAGCAAAAAAAAAGACAGAGTGAAGGAAGATGAACAAGTTTTATGCTTTTTGTGAGACAGACACAAGGGATAGCCAGTTCTACTATGACATTTGTATGTCTTTCATTAACTTTCTTTTGATCATTTCTTGAAATGCCTAATGAACAGCTTATTTGATATGGCAGAGAGAAAAGTTTGCTTTGTGTTGTTCCTTTCATTCTCCCATGGTTAGTTTAATTTTATGTACAGACCAAATAGATTTACACCCTTTTGCATTTACACACTCTATTTATCTTTTTTATGTCACCAAGTGATGTTAAATAACAAAGAAATCCCTCAGTAGCAATCCCATGCTACTAGGCAGGAACTCTGGAGCAGATTAAACTGGTTGGACAGTACATGTTTAACGATGCTCCATACAACTTCAGACAGCGTTTTCAACATAATATACCTAATGACTCTTGGTTTCAAAAGAACCTAATGTTATCAGCGTCACACTGCTTTGGAAGCACACTGCTCCAGATGCCATTAGTCTGGCTTGGCAACAGAGTCAGTAGTTGAGATTCAGGAAGTCACAGCTGTCACTGTCCTGCATCAACTGACTGAGCATGTGACGGGCTACATCAGCCCATCCAGATGCCAAAGAAAACCATTTATCTCTCCACAATTTATAAAGAATTCTATTTATAACTTTTGTGCAACATCTAGAAAAGATGATTAAAGTAAGCAGCAAAGAGCTAAAACATGGATTAATTGGCCACCGGGCAGCTGACTGGCTTTGCTGCTGGAGCTTAGCCAGCTGAATGATGAGCAGCCTTGCATGGCTATGCTTTCATCAGCTGGCTATTTTTTTTATTGTAGTTGGAATACTGGAAATTAATCAACAGTCTCCCCAAGTCACTGGAACAATACATCAGACCAACAGTCCCTGAGCAGCGTTCCCCATAGTTTTCAATTATATTCTGAATGACATTGCCTCATTTGCTTCATATGCAGAGGATAAGGCAAGCTGCCACTTTGGCTGTGGCTTCTGTAGCCTAATAGAAGACGCATGCCGATGAAGGACATACAGCAATGGTGCTCTGTAGGACTATGATTATGTCATGGTTTTCTTATCTTAAAGTAACCGTAGAGTGTCACTATGTTCCTGCCTAGTAAGCAAGACCTCTTGACGGGATGCCACCTTCTTACCGATTCTGCTGATCACGGCTCAGCGAATGATATAAGAAGAGTCAAACTTCTGCTTCTGCTGCTGTTTTTTAAATGTTTTTTCTGGAGCGTTCTCCCCCATCCATCTGTCACACTGCATGAGTGTGATGTCAGGACTGGGCCCTCATATTGGCTGGGCTCAGCTCGCCCGCAGCTCTTGAACAGTACAATTGAACACTGGGTTTGAAAAGGAACGTGAAATTAGTGGTGACTCATCTCTGGCCACTATATTATTATATCATTTCTTCACCAGTGATGATTTCAATCGATCTAAAGTTCCATGAAATCAGACCAAAAAAGCCAAAAGAATGTGTCTCTATGCGAAAGAAGGAAATTATTTGCTTTTAAGAGCAGGTTTTCTTCACTTCATATAGTTCATTTAACATAGTACAAAACCTTAAATACACACACATGTATGAGATATTTTACAGAATAAAATTCCACTTAAAATTAGAAACCATTTTTTCCATAAACTTCATTTGAGTGACATGTGATTGTAGTACTTAAATGTCATTTGAGACATGACAAGAGATCTTTATAGTTATAGACACACTAGGGGCACATTATTTGGCCCCTATTATCTTAAAGTAAAATTGATGAGGTAGAAGACAAGAGAGTGGAATAAGAGAGATAAGTTTTTTACTCCTTGTACTGTTTACTCTAGCCTTGGCTGCAAATTTGTTCCCGTGTGCAGACCTTCTGTGTACAGCTTATATGTTGTCCTAGTGTTGAGCAGGTTTTCTCTGGGAAATCCCAAAACACAAACCCATCAGTTTTCCCTCCCGGTTAAAAAGTGATTTAGAAAAAAAAAAAAAAAACCTACCAAATTATCAAAAAATAGAAACCAGTAGAAAGATGTGAAGTGTTTTTACCTTCTATTTCCATTTTTTACCCAAGCTATTTCACCTGTAACTAAGACATCAGCATCCAACCTCTTTCAAATTTCATACACCAACACATGTAGACTGTTAGCTGATGCAGAGATCTAACTGTGACACTGAAGATGAAACTGCCACTGTAGTAGAGGTGGGAATCACCATACATCCCACGATACGATATTATCACAATACTTAACGCACGATACGATATTATTGCAATTTTTTTAAATATTTTGCAATATTCAGATTCTGTACATGAAGGTAAACTTTATCAATATTCATTTTATCTAATAACAAAGTCTCACACTCAGTCTTTCTCTCATTTCAGTCAGTTTTATTGTTGACAAACTGAACAGTTTGTATTACAGTCTAGTCCAACTTAACTGAATGCAACCATCTGGTACAATTATAGCTATTCTGAACTATGCAATTTGTGAAAACTATGCAGCCCCTTCAGCAACTGAAGAATTTGAAAGTAAATTAAAACAAAATATAATTTTACATTAAATAAAAAGTTTTAAACTTAATTAAAATAAAACATGTCTTAAATTAAAATAAGTAAACTGTCATGTTTATTGCTGCCATAAAAAAGTTAAACACATTTGGACAGTGAAGGAATGTCAGGATTCTTGCTCAGAAAAGGAGCTGATCAACATGCTCTGAAGTCAGAGCATGTTCCAGTCCAAAAACTTTTTGTAACAAAATATCGATTTCTGCTGTCCCTGTATCGATACATTATTAGCAAACAAAATATCACGATACTACACAGTATCGATTTTTTCTCCCACCCCTACACTGTAGTAGAGGACACACTGTCATAAACAAGGATGGTGGGAAGAATCTACTTTGTGAGTTCCAGCTCATTTGAAATACAAAGTAACGCCCAACTCATCCACACATTGCCCTGCTTGGGCTTGCCATTAACCCCGGTGACCTGTAACTGTGTGTTTGTGTGAGAGTGCCCTGTGTATTTGCACATCTACTATTCCTAGTGTAGTGGAGGGCCAAGGGACCACACGAGAAGAACAGAAGAACGTTTCCTTTATAAACAACTTTTAAATCAACCATTTCTTAGCCACAGTATTTTTCCTATGAATTTCTAGCCAATAGTTAGGAGCTGTAATTTATGGGTCCACTACAGCAGTAGCATATTCAAAAAGAATGTGCAACTGCTCTACTAAGTCTTACTTAATTCTCTACAAAGCTGGCAACTTGTTGAGCAGGTTTACAGCATCCCATCAATATTTTAGTCCCCAACTGGAGATAGGGTTTCCAGTATATTTCTAAACCTTGTTTCAGATCAATTTAGTGTCTTAGTCCACCCATGATATTTCGGCTTAACTTTTATTACAGTATAACGAATCTACATCCTAGATCTATATGGCGCCTGAGTTGCACACTTCTCTTGATGTAGCTAGCGAGCGCACATTTAGCCTGGCAGAATGTAGCTTTGCATTGCTGAGTGTGGTTGAGATTTATGTTACTGCTGTGGGGCGTGCATGTGGCTAACAGATGGTGGCATCCTGCTCCTCTTTCCTCCCTCAGCACATCACTGCTTAGTCGGTCCCCCAGCCCATCCCTATCTGCTTTTTCTCTGTCGGTCTGATACAAAGTTTTGAGCAGTACATCAAGAAAGCTCGTGCAGTTGTGTTTTTAGAAATATCATTTCCATTTTAGTATCTTAGAAATGAAATTTCTAAGATGCTAAAATGCTAAGCTATTCTATCTTATCCTCTATTAAGACAAAGAAATGGTCTCTTCAAATACCTCAACTAAAAATCCATTAATCAGCTCCAGACTGCAGAACTTATTTTAGCCTCCTCTTACCATCAGCCAGTATATTTTAAAAATAACATTAGCTTTTGAATTCAATACATACAATACGTCTATCAGTCCTTTTAATTTGGATTTCCTGTGTCAAACTCTTATTTCCACCAGTGACCCCTTGTGTCCTATGGATGGGCCGTCATCATCTTGTAACAGATCATTCCCAAGTCAGAAATATGTTAATATAGAGACAATGGGACCCAAGCTACTGTGGCTCAGGAGGTGAAATAGATCATCTACTGATCTGAATGTCAGTTCAATCCCTGAGCAAGGCCTGCCTGTTTAACTGTCCTTGGACACAATAGATTTCCACTCATGCACCCAAAAACGTATAAGGATGTGCATGAGTATTACAGGTAAAAGCGTTTAGGATTGGAGTGCATTGAGTGCTCATTAAAACTAGAAAAGCAAAAGCACTGCATCAATACCAGTCCGTTTAACAAATCATGCCAAAATGCATTGTTAAAGGTAAAGTCCTAAAGGATTTTACCTTTAACTTGTGCTAATTTGTTCATAAATTCCTGTAGCCTTTTTCTTTCTTCTTTTTGGGAGGCAGTATTTCTTTCTTTTTTTTGTATTTTTAAGTTATTTTGTGGCCACTGTGGACCTTGTTGCTCTAAAGCTGCCTTAAGCTGTGGGAGATACTAACTCTCATTAGAATACCAGACAAAATCACAATAATAGTGCAACTGTGGTATAATTTCTAAATTTACAGCATGTATTCAGCAACCGCTGACCATGTTTGACATTCACTTTAGGAGACAAATTGATACCAAGCAGTGACAGCACACATAAAAAAAATCCCACTCAGCCTGTGATGACACTCTGTCTATTTTGCTCCCTTATCTAATCCATCACATCAGCTCTTTAGCTGTCACACTGAATGCCAAACACAGAAATCAGGCACACATGCATATCTTACGGTAAAAGAGACAGAACACTATTCTAACACTGTACAGGTGTAAGCAATGCATTTTTGGCCCAGTGCAATCTTAAATGAAGAAACCATTACTATCAAAACCAAAACTTTGAAGAACCCCAAAGGGAGGTTTTAACCACTGAGGAGTTGCCGAAGGGTTTCCAGGCAGCTAGATCTGTGGAAGGGGATCTACATAACACTGCTGTCTTTGTGAGTGTGTTCAAATAGTATTCTGTCAATCAGATCACCTTTACATACCCACTACCCATGGCAGTGCTATCGTGAAGCACAGCACATGCCCCATGTACAGACTGGAAAGTAAATATCAAGTGACGTACAGTATACTGTGGATTTTCACAAGTGGCACAATCAGCCATAAAGGGCATGTAGTAAACAGAACCATTTACGCAGCCTTACAGTGCTAAACCGTGGGGGCTTTCCAGAAAATGTTCACATGGACTTTTAAAAGTGTAGCCAAAATGAGTCTTCCTTCCCACACACCTTGAGGCGGTATGAGTTGGGTGACCCATATCCATGTGCAGACACAGATAAACACACAAAAGTAATCAGACAAGTGCACAGCCCCCGTCTACAGATTCAAGTATTCCACTCTGTTAATCTACGTCCCACTGTCAGAGTCTGAGAATGTACAGCTGTGTGGTTTTCTTGACACATTCGATTCCCTGCCATTGGGAATCACCTCAAGGTGTTCTGAGTCATCTGTTTGTGTTTGTGTCTTTATCTATTCTATGACACCAGAGAGCTGCAACCACAAGGAGTTAACCACAAGGAGAGGAGACTTTTACTATTGAGACACACAGATGCAGCCACAAACGTGCAACCACAAATCCACACACCCACACAGTTACACATGTACTCATATAAACATGGAAGGAAATGCGAGTCATATTAATCCTCGAGGACACCAATGTCATTCCACTCTGTGCCATTTTTCGGTCCCAGTCTTCTGCGTCATTTTTAGAAATGGAGCATAAGAGGAGGACAAAGTGTTCCTGTGGATCATTGTGTGTCTTAGATAACTCCAAACAGAAAGTGACGTCCAGGATTTGAAATTTGTTGATTTTTCCTCTCATGCTATGTCTCTGCTTGGTAATCATACTCCAAGTGTGACCACAGCACTAAGATGAAACCTTACACATGTAGAGGCATTTTAAAAAATTTAAAAGAAAAGTGCTCAGAAAGGGAGATTTTTTTCATTTGAATTTTGATCCTGTCAAATGTGGTGAACAATTTTTCCCACACGGTGTCATACTCTGACGTATGGACATGTGCCTGTCAGTGTGACAACACGTGATGTTGAATCAGTTCTGCGTAAATGTGTGTGTATATATATATATATATATATATATATATATGTGTGTGTGTGTGTGTTTTTCCTTTCCCTCTGTATTTACACAGTTAGCATCTTTTTATCATCTCAGCATATTTGCTTACCAATCAGGTGAGATGACATGTGCAATTTAGATCCCATGGTATATCTTACTCTGTTGTTCCCAGTGAACTGGGTGAGGGCTGTACTTTTTCAACCAAACAACACAACAACAAAAAAGCTATACTGTAGGAATTGTAATGATGAGGCATTAGGCAGGAATTTGGTTCATTAAGTTACGTGTCTGGAAACAGAGCTAAAATCATGGCAGTTGTCAGGGGATTATTATCTCCACACCCACGCTCTTGGTTCTTTGCTAAAGTTCTGAGAAAGTCCTGGGTTGCAGGGTACAGCTGATATGTCAGTGCCTCAGGCCTAAAGGCTGAGGTGCCTGCATACCTGAAAATGTTTCCATAACAGCACACTTTAGTTAAAGACACATTTTTCCGTATTTGTTAAAAATTGAATTATTCAGTGGTGTTGAAACTGTGCTATCATTCATAATCTAAGCATCTGGAAGAAAAATACACATATTTATGACTGAAACTCAAATGGACATGGGCTGAACACATAAAACCAACCCTGCAAAGCAAATGGGAGAGGTTTGCTCCCACGACTTTCTGCCAGGCAGGCAGTGTGTATTTTAGGATGCATTTTAACCCAAACCATGATCTTTTCCTAAACCTACCCAACTACTTTTTTTTTGCCTAAATGTAACCATCTAACCAAAGTGTGCTAAAAACCAAAAATAATATATGAAAAAAGAAAGCTTTCTCTCTTAAATCATTCCATGCAAAGTAACCAGCACATAAAATGACTAAATAAAACTGTGTATCATTATAGTTCCAGTGAAATATACTTTAAATGTAAGCAAATACACATTAAACACCTTCAAACGAAAATTACCGGGGGAGATTTATGGCAAAGTGATAAAGAGCACAAAATGGAAAGAAAGTCATGCTGGGTAGAAAAAAAAAAACACATTCCTCAGACACTTTGGTAAACTATAGCTCATTTAAGACTAAATGTTAACTGATAAAAGCTGGGGTTGTCATTAACAGCAAGTAAAAAATGAAGGTAGTAAACAGTTTATATAAATGTTTGTTGAATGGACCAATGGAAACAGCTCCAGGTATTTTGCGCTAGCTGAGCAGATGAGACACTTATCTGGAAGGAAATGCTTAGGCACTGCCTACATGAGACTTTGTGGTGTTTACCGATGATTTGGCAGTATGCCAGCTATGTCTGTGTGTTTTAAACCCATTTGTTTCTCTTTTCTTGGAGGTTTACTGGTCCACCAGGGCCTGATGCAGTGCTGCCTGTCAGAGACGAATATACGAACATTCAATGGCAGCATCATATAATGGAAGCTAAAACACGGCAACTTATACTGTAAAAGAGAAGTATTTTTTTAAGCCTGCACTTATATAAGTCTATATACATAATGTTAGTTCAATTCAGAATTATTTAGTCATAAAAAAATACAATATTTCAAAGATTTTGGCTGCTCATATTTCAAAGTAATGTATGCATCAGCTTGTCAGTGCATTGCATGCATCACGTTAAAAAAAAAGTGACAATACAAAACAGTGTTTTACTTGTTTTTTTTGTTTGAGGTTTTATTTAATTCATCTCTAAGGGCATAATGAGATATCATTGCCTGAATTAATACATGCAAGGGAGCAAGTGAGGGCTTGCATGTGTTAGCTTTTCCAGCTAGCGAGAATGCACTGTGTGTCTTGCTCTGTGCATACATCTGTACATGTACATACAAATGCAAGAGGCTGGTACATGCCAAATATTTTCTTTAAATTGAGCTGCCTTTCAAATGAAAAACAAATCCGATTTAGACTGGCAGTTTGAAAAAAAAAAAGGCTGCTCCAGAGACTGCTATATGTGATTTAATAACACACTGAATTATGTGGTCACTGGATTAGCTTTGATACTAAGCCAAATTTACAAAATAAAAGAAAGTAAAAAAGAAGGGAGAGCTATATGCAGAGGTTAAAGAGACCCCAGCAAAGATCTGAAACAAGGACCAAGGACTGCTTCGGAAACGTGCCCAGCTTCAGAGGTTGAAAATGAATAATGAAAAACATAGAAAGGGAAAGGGTATCTTAAGGGGAGGGACAAAAGGGGGAGAAGTAATCTGAGGCAAAAGGTCCGCAGTACTGATATGGTTTCTATTCTTGCAGCATTTTCTGGGTCTTTCAAGAGCTCAAGGCAGCAGGCCTGTCATACAGCTGAACTGTCACTCTTCTCATTTCGGCGCTGTCTCCCACCTCTGACACACCCTTCTCCTTCCATCTGCACCACTCCTTTTGCTAACTGCCTGGGGTTTTATTCCCTTGGCTATCAATGACACCTTTATCTTCTTATTTCACTCAGCCAACATTTTCAGGGCACACTAACTTCATGTCAAACATCACTCGTCCATTCTGTTGTTCTCAGCAGATTATGCATGTGCATCCCCATACACCTGGATTCCTGACCTCATTCCCGCCTACGACCTCATAAATCAATCAATCCTCTTATAAAGCTTTTAAAGGAATACCTGCTTTGTCCCTCTATATCGTGAACATGACTCTGATTGCTGATGGACAAATCTGGTACCTTGTCTACTGATCACTGCATTTGTAGCTTCTTTTCGAGTCACTGTTAAAGGTATATAAACTCTGTGTGGTATATAAAATCTTATAGATGCTTTGGAGTAAGGTGGCAACAAGAAATAAAGAGACTTCAGAAGCATTAGAAAACACACTTGCATGCACAGAACACATAGCACATTTTATGAACTCATAATTGCAAAGTTTATAGCCTTGCTGCTGCTCAGTCTGGCTCACAGAACACACACATAGACACACAATTTCCCTTGGAAGTGGAGCAAAGTAACATAGGGCAATAATTGACAGCTCTGACAGCAGTGGACAGCAAATATGTAATAAGTACACATATCGCAACAAAATATTGGATCAGCATTGTTGGAGTTATGTTGTTCACCGCTGAAACAAAGTGTTCGCAGGCCAGGACCCAAAATATAACTGTCTCCTTCACTCAGACATCATGATGGCACACCTGGCAAAATACAGCATTACACTTACAGGGGGAATGCCACACCTGGCAGCAGTGAGGACGAGTTTTCCACCTTTTAAATGAGTGTGGTAGTTAGGCTGGCACAGGGAGGTAGACTGGCATGACTGAGCAGGTTCCACTTGCGGAGCAGGGGAGGATAAAGTAGGCGTGAGGATAAAGTGGGTGTGGGGATGAAAGGGAGGGGAAGTGGAGGGCACGGTGCAAGCCAAGGAAACACAAGTTGGTTGGGGGCATGCAAGTTGGGGGCTGGGTATATTCACTGCGGAAGTAGTGCAGCGAAAAAAAAAACAATCCCAAACATTCCTGTGACCTCTCTCTCTGCTCTACCTTAACCCCACCATTAGGTTCCTCGCCACACCCTGGAAGCTCTTAGCTTTGAGCTGTCACCGGTGGGCTGAAAGCAAATCGAGATAACCACAACACAGAGATGAATCAATCGGAAGGTGAATGAGAGGCAGAAGAAAAAAGAAATACTTAAGTCTAAATGTGGAGCATGTAGAAGCAATGTGTAAACAGTATTACAGCAAACAGGTATGGGCAGGACAACTGCTGTAGCTTCTTTTCTGCTACTTTTTGGTGTTATAAAAAGATAACGCACACTTACAAAGTCTACACAGACTCTTGTAATATTAGTCTGCTGCAGCTGTTTTCTGCTTCTCATTGCTTACATAACAGCTGATGTCCTGTAAACATACAAAACTTAAAAAAAAAAGCTTAATTCCTTTTATTATGTGACAGCAAAATGTTCATGCAAACCATATTGTGACCAGATGAGGTCTTGACTCTTTTACTAGGTGTCCACTGCTGAAGCAGAACAAGCTTTTGTTTGATCTTTCATAAACCAAAGTTCAAACTGAATCAAAACAAAACAAAGGCACTCGCAGCACACGTGCACCCCGCTGCAGCAACTTTCCTCAATTGTCTTTTGACCTGCTTCACCTGGTGATTCACACATGCCCCAAACTCTAATCCAGGGAAGGAAAAAGGTGTCACAGCCACTTCAAAGTCTGATGACTAACACAAGAGTGGTTTACACATTCAAATATAAATAAGTGTCTTCTCTGAGGCTAAGGTGGATTCAAAGAAAATTCCACCCAGTCCACAGCATGACACGGCTTTCACAGTCCCAGTTCTACCATAATGATACCTGTGTTTACATATAGACATACGAAAGCTCATGCACACACATGCAGACACACACTGGGAAAGCTCAACATTAGGTAAGATATTCTCTCCTCCGCTCACCTTTCTGGGCTGCACAGTGACTCCAAACTCCAATGTGTGAGGTGTGTGTCAGTCTCTCTCCTTGATCTCGCTCTCCCTTTCCCTCACTTACTCCTCAACCTGCAGTCATCGCGTGGCGCTAGTCGCGGTGAACTAAGGCAGAGGGAAAAAAGAGGAGGGATGGGAAGGTTAGAGGGACAAATGAGTCCTGCCCAGACTGATGAGAAAGGCTTCCAAAAAAACCGCCCTCAGGAGAGAAAAGATCAGAACACTTTACCCCACCAAAATGTTTTAAACTTTCTCACCCCTGCACTGTTTCCACCGATTTCTTTTTACTGAGCTCCTTTTTGTTCCGTTCCTTTTTCCTAGCAGTTTTTAAAAGTTTTCCTAAAAACTTCTTTTCCCTCTTGAGGTCCTGCCAATCAGCAAACCGCTTGCTCTTTAAAAAAAAAAGTCCTGCTTCTTTTCTCTTTCTACTTCTGCCACTCACTAGTTCTTCTTCTCCCTGCTGCTGCCTGTCACTGTTTATCTAAATTTGTCTGAATTCTTTCTCCGTCTACCTCCTTCTCTCACACTCACGCACTACACTCACAGCGTGTGCTTTACCTCGCACTTACTCTGGTGTGCAGCTGTGTGATGAAGGAAACACACCTGCTATTACTGAAGTGTGTGTGTACATATATGTGTGCAGTACAGAGCTTACTCTAAGGCAAAAGATGGAATCCAGTTGGAGTTTGCTTTCCATACTGTTTCAACTGTCATCTGGTTTCAGAACTGTTAAACTGAATCTATAAATCTATGCTTGGCTGAAGGTATTTAATAGGAAATGTTTAAATGTTTATGGTTGGTTGGTGACTGCATGTGACAGTGAATAATATGGCTTCCATACCTGCAAGACACTCGCACAGATGCACATGCACTTTACAGCTTTAATGACCCTAACATCATCTTTCCAAAATTTGAGGAATGCATAGTGTTTTTTGAGAGGCAGGCATGCAAGTTTAATAACAGAATTACTGGGAGCTACTGGGAGAAAGAAAGGAGATGTAGCTAAAATCTAAATTGACTGACACACTTCAGCAAGAATCCATTAATGGGCTGTCTCAAATTCACAAGAACCTTTTTGACCCGGGGCTGTGTGTTTTGTATGTGCTGCAGGGTTTCCTCTAGGTGGAGCCAAGTATGACTGGCTGTAATCCAGAACACCTGGCTGGTGTCCAACAAGGTTATTATCTACCGGTTAACCTCTGTCTGTCTACACGTGGACCAGCGAGCTTATACGTGCTCCTCACCATGCACTCAGCACCATCTTACTCTCTGTATCATCCTTGTGTTTGTCATCTAAAACATGTGCCACATATATGCACGAACACTCAAACCTCATTTTGCTTCTTTTCATTCATTTTAGCCTATTCTCATGATATTGCTGTTAATTATTATAACGCTGGCAGTCTGTCTCTTCTCTTTGTTGTGGTCTGTGATGTAACCATAACAATCTTTATTACTACATGTAACTTAGACTTGTAGAGGAAAAAGTGAAAGGGTCAAAAGGAGGGGCGTATATTCACTCCAGCTCTCCAGTCATCTTGTAACCTGATCAAGAGATAAGCCAGAGCAGTGCTGACAACAGCTTTCACAATATAACCCAGCCGTGCAGCAGATGAGAGATTTTCAACAACCACATTACAATTCTGAGTCATCATCATGATCCCAAATACCAGCTTGGCTCCAGCTTCAGCTGCTCAATTGGGATACACCACAATGATCATCAGCCACATCCCCACAAACCTCCCCTGACTCCAAAGATAACTGCTTTACGATCCCATGCTTCACTCTTCCCCCCTACTCCCAGGGAGCGCTACTTAAAATCAAAGTAGCGTGTGAGTCAGCTCTCCAATCATGAAAAAAATCCTATTTACAAGCCTTGACCTATGAGTCACTATGTAATTGTTGAGAATCTGGAACAGCTTCCTTCTCTGCTGGTCATCCCTCACTCCCCCAGTTCCTGTTTGTCTGGTTTACAACATTCCCATTTCTCTTTCTGTCATTGAACGATTTCAGTCGAAGGGTCAAATTATGCCAGTGGCCCAAAATGTGTTAAGACCTAACAACTGTTCACATATTTAGGTCACTATCCCAAATGCCTGCATGTACAGTTTGTGCCTGCATTTGCCATTCTCTGTGGTTTTGTGTGATTGTTTAACTTTGTCATCAAGCTGAGCGTGGGAACTTTGTGTGCTGATTTTTACACACAGGTTTCTGTTCTGTATTTGTATACAGATGTTCAACCAGCACGTCTTGTTTTAAATGTCTTTGCCACTGATACAAATTCTGCAGAGATTTTTTCACAGGGCAATATTTTTTTTATTGACAAATAAATATCTTTTTTTGTTATATTTGGTTTATATGTTTACAGGTCATCAGTTCATAGGTCATCAGCTGATCAGTGTTTGCTGGCAGTATCTCAGAGGATTGTGGTTTTGAGATTGTGGCTTCCAAGCTGTGGAACAGGCTTCTAATGCACTTGAGATCTGTGGACACTGTTGATACATTTTAAATGAAACTTAACATTCACCTCTGCAGGATTGCTTTTGCCTAGTTTTTACCATTTACTACTGTAATTAATATGTCTTATTTTATATTGTAAAGATGTTTAAACAACGGTAAATTGGTATGATATAAAATATCCCCCACACCATTACACCACCAGCAGCAACCTACAAGCCATGATGGATCCATACTTTCATGTTGGGTTTTCACCAAATTCGGACTGTACCATCCAAAAGTTAGAGAAGAAATGGACTCTCATCCAACCAGGAAATATTTTTCTAATCTTTTTTTTTGTCCAGTTTTGGTGAGCCTGTGGGAATTATAAACTCAGTTTCCTTTTCTCAGCTGACATACTGCATTGTTCATTTGGAGACTCTTCTGCGTACCTTTGATTCTAACAAGTGGTTATTTGACTTTCTGTTGCCTCCATATCAGCTCTCAGCAGTCTGCCCATTCTCCTCTGATCTCCTGCATTAACAAGGTATTTTAGTTCAGTGAACTGCCGCTCACTGCATAGTTTCTCTTTTTCATACCATTCTATATAAACTAGAGATGATTATGTGGGAAAATCCCAGAACATCAGTAAAACAAGTGTACCTAATAATAGGGTGGATGGTATGTGTCGTCAGTGATATTCCTGATTCTCTGGCCAACGTGCTCCAAATCCATCCATCCATCCATCTTCCGCTTATCCTTGTCAGGGTCAGGGGCGGGCTGGAGCCTATCCCAGCTATCGTAAGGCGAGA